>NW_026733395.1:0-197240 GCF_028476545.2 Physella acuta
AACACTGAAATCACCCCCCCCCCCCCCATCCAGTGACGCTACTGGTTTAGATAAGTCTTGATATGTTTTGTTTACAAAAATAAAAACAAATGGAGATTAATGGTACTTTTTTTTAAAGCCATATGTTGTTTGCTTGACCCACTCTACATCTAATGCGGTAGCTTGCTATGAATTAATCAATTAATTAAAAACTTTAAAATGATTACCTACATTGTGCTCAACCTCGAGCTGTAGGCTTATCTAAGCTGGTGTCGCTACACTAACCTCCGACTTAACCCTAGGCCTAATCCTAACCCTCGAGCTGTATATTAGTTATTTTGTGTCGCTAACCTAACTCTCGACCCAATCCTAGCCCTAAACGGTGTAAGGGTCATCCATAAATGACGTCATGCTTTTTTGACGAATTTTTACCTCCCCCCTCCCCTCCGTCACACATCGTCACAAAAGCCAGACCCCCCCCCCTCTATAAATGACGTAACACATCAGCCTACACCCCCCCCCCTCAAAATTGCAGTTGAATTATTCTGAAAACATCTATATTTTTCCAAAATCTTGTCTGAACTCTGTCAAAATACAGTCTTTTAATCAATTCCTATTGCAATTTATCAAAACAGCTTTCTAAAACGTCTAAAATTAGTTTTCTAATATTGCTTTTTTTATAATGAAAAAGTGTGACGTCGCACCATCTAAACACCCCCCCCCCTCCCCCTCATCACACACCGTCACAAAATTACGACCCCCCCCCAGCCCCCCCTCCCCCCTACGAGTGGGACGTCATTTATGGACGACCCCCTAACACTATCTTTTAGAGCGGACGTTTAAAAACAACCAAAAAAAAAAAAAAAACAACAACCAAAAAAAACAAAATGAACTGTATTAAATTTGTCACGAAAACTAGAAGATGCAGTAATTATACCCGAAAATTATCATAAGAAATTAGAACCCACAATTCTAACAAAAAATTAGAACAGAAAATTTACAGACTAAAAAAATGTGTTGGAAAATTTATAACTTTTCCCAATTTAATAGTTAAAAACATATAGCTCCCCCCCCCCAATCAAGCCAGTAGAAAGGACAGAAATATCTAAAACTAATATTTATGTTACTTAAAAACAATTTATCTACATTTACATTTTGTTCATACTTTTGAAGGATTTACGGTACTAGATTTATCGTCTGATAAGGGGGACGTAATCTCGTGCACCCTCAAGAACAGTGTTGTAAACACAGTTTACAGCGGGTTTTTTTTTTAATGGGGTCAGTGCAGAGAGGCACACGTCAGATGCGTGCTATCTGCAACCTATTCTTACTTGTTTCTTTTTAGGTTTTCACCAACCTGTATTTTCCTTCCTAGCATACAGTTGGTAATCGGTTACCTCTTTAAAAACAGAAGTAGAACAAAAATGTTTTCACCACATCGAGGCTGTGTTGTGTGTGACTAGACGACGCCGTAACGTCACGTCTGCACGGCGCGAGCGCGTGAAAGATGTTTACATAACGAGGCGACTACATTCACCGACTTTTTTGTGTGGTTATAAATAGTGGCGCATTTTCCTGGTCCCCGCGAGGTCTTTATGCCCCGTGATCCAGAATTTAAGTTGTAAACTACTTCTAATTAAAAAAAAAAAAGCCACGGGTCAGCTAAAAAAAAAAAAAAATAAAAAAAAAAAAATAAAAAAAAAAAAAAAAAAAAAAAACATGAAAAAAAAAAAAAGTAAAACAAAAAGAAACCAAAAACAAAACGTCTTTCTGATTTGATTAGGAAAGAAAGTAAATCCTAACAAATATGTAGTGTGATACCGCCCAGGGAATAAGATGGGAGTGGGGAATAGGTGACAGATTTTAGTGCGTTTTAAATACATGCGACAGGGAAAAAAAGGGGTAGAGTTTTGTGAGCGAGTGATGGGGGTGGGTGTACATACATGGGGGTGGGTGTACATACATGGGGGTGGGGGTACATACATGCGGGTGGGGGTACATACATGCGGGTGGGGGTACATACATGGGGGTGGGGGTACATACATGGGGGTGGGGGTACATACATGCGGGTGGGGGTACATACATGCGGGTGGGGGTACATACATGCGGGTGGGGGTACATACATGCGGGTGAGGGTACATACATGCGGGTGGGGGTACATACATGGGGTGAGGGTACATACATGCGGGTGGGGGTACATGCATGGGGGTGGGGGTACATACATGGGGGTGGGGGTACATACATGCGGGTGGGGGTACATACATGCGGGTGGGGGTACATGCATGGGGGTGGGGGTATATACATGGGGTGAAGGTACATACATGCGGGTGGGGGTACATACATGGGGGTGGGGGTACATACATGCGGGTGGGGGTACATACATGCGGGTGGGGGTACATACATGCGGGTGGGGGTACATGCATGGGGGTGGGGGTACATACATGGGGTGAGGGTACATACATGCGGGTGGGGGTACATACATGGGGGTGGGGGTACATACATGCGGGTGGGGGTACATACATGCGGGTGGGGGTACATACATGCGGGTGGGGGTACATGCATGGGGGTGGGGGTACATACATGGGGTGAGGGTACATACATGCGGGTGGGGGTACATACATGGGGTGAGGGTACATACATGCGGGTGGGGGTACATACATGCGGGTGGGGGTACATACATGCGGGTGGGGGTACATGCATGGGGGTGGGGGTATATACATGGGGTGAAGGTACATACATGCGGGTGGGGGTACATACATGGGGGTGGGGGTACATACATGCGGGTGGGGGTACATACATGCGGGTGGGGGTACATACATGCGGGTGGGGGTACATGCATGGGGGTGGGGGTACATACATGGGGTGAGGGTACATACATGCGGGTGGGGGTACATACATGGGGTGAGGGTACATACATGCGGGTGGGGGTACATGCATGGGGGTGGGGGTATATACATGCGGGTGGGGGTACATACATGCGGGTGGGGGTACATACATGCGGGTGGGGGTACATACATGCGGGTGGGGGTACATACATGCGGGTGGGGGTACATACATGCGGGTGAGGGTACATACATGCGGGTGGGGGTACATACATGCGGGTGGGGGTACATACATGCGGGTGGGGGTACATACATGGGGTGAGGGTACATACATGCGGGTGGGGGTACATGCATGGGGGTGGGGGTATATACATGCGGGTGGGGGTACATACATGCGGGTGGGGGTACATACATGCGGGTGGGGGTACATACATGGGGTGAGGGTACATACATGCGGGTGGGGGTACATGCATGGGGGTGGGGGTATATACATGCGGGTGGGGGTACATGCATGGGGGTGGGGTATATACATGCGGGTGGGGGTACATACATGCGGGTGGGGTATATACATGCGGGTGGGGTTACATGCATGGGGGTGGGGGTACATACATGCGGGTGGGGGGTACATACATGCGGGTGGGGGTACATACATGCGGGTGGGGGTACATGCATGGGGGTGGGGGGTACATACATGGGGTGAGGGTACATACATGCGGGTGGGGGTACATACATGGGGTGAGGGTACATACATGCGGGTGGGGGTACATACATGCGGGTGGGGGTACATACATGCGGGTGGGGGTACATACATGCGGGTGAGGGTACATACATGCGGGTGGGGGTACATACATGGGGGTGAGGGTATATACATGCGGGTGGGGGTACATACATGCGGGTGGGGGTACATACATGCGGGTGGGGGTACATGCATGGGGGTGGGGGTATATACATGCGGGTGGGGGTACATACATGCGGGTGGGGGTACATACATGCGGGTGGGGGTACATGCATGGGGGTGAGGGTACATACATGCGGGTGGGGGTACATGCATGGGGGTGGGGGTATATACATGCGGGTGGGGGTACATACATGGGGGTGGGGGTACATACATGCGGGTGGGGGTACATACATGGGGGTGGGGGTATATACATGCGGGTGGGGGTACATACATGCGGGTGGGGGTACATACATGCGGGTGGGGGTACATGCATGGGGGTGAGGGTATATACATGCGGGTGGGGGTACATACATGGGGGTGGGGGTACATACATGCGGGTGGGGGTACATGCATGGGGGTGGGGGTACATACATGGGGGTGGGGGTACATACATGGGGGTGAGGGTACATACATGCGGGTGGGGGTACATACATGCGGGTGGGGGTACATACATGGGGGTGGGGGTACATACATGCCGGTGGGGGTACATGCATGGGGGTGGGGGTATATACATGCGGGTGGGGGTACATGCATGGGGGTGGGGGTATATACATGCGGGTGAGGGTACATACATGGGGGTGGGGGTACATACATGCGGGTGGGGGTACATACATGGGGTGAGGGTACATACATGCGGGTGGGAATACATGCATGGGGGTGGGGGTATATACATGCGGGTGGGGGTACATACATGCGGGTGGGGGTACATACATGCGGGTGAGGGTACATACATGCGGGTGGGGGTACATGCATGGGGGTGGGGGTACATACATGCGGGTGGGGGTACATACATGCGGGTGGGGGTACATGCATGGGGGTGGGGGTATATACATGGGGTGAGGGTACATACATGCGGGTGGGGGTACATACATGGGGGTGGGGGTACATACATGCGGGTGGGGGTACATACATGCGGGTGGGGGTACATACATGCGGGTGGGGGTACATACATGCGGGTGAGGGTACATACATGCGGGTGGGGGTACATGCATGGGGGTGGGGGTACATACATGCGGGTGGGGGTACATACATGGGGTGAGGGTACATACATGCGGGTGGGGGTACATACATGGGGTGAGGGTACATACATGCGGGTGGGGGTACATACATGCGGGTGGGGGTACATACATGGGGGTGGGGGTACATACATGCGGGTGAGGGTACATACATGCGGGTGGGGGTACATACATGCGGGTGAGGGTACATACATGCGGGTGAGGGTACATACATGCGGGTGGGGGAGGGGAGGTTAAAATAAAATATTACATATCTTTTTAAAATGTATTTAATTTTGTTAACAATTATATAATAATTATTTTGTTTATCTAACATATATATATATATATATATATATATATATATATATATATGGAACTAAAGCCCGGGGGGTGGGGGTGAGGTAAATACTATTTCTCCCCCAACTATATGCAGCTAATGTATACACCACGCACCCTTACGCTTATAGCACCACAAGATAATGAAAGGACAACCACACATCCTATAATAAAGGCATAAATAATCTGACAACCATACACACCCTATCCTAAATAACCTGGGCTGGAGCTACTTATAAGGCGAATTAGGCGGTCGCCTAGGGCGCTATCCATAGGGGGGGGGTGTGCAAAAATGTGTCATCGCCATTATTAAAAGTAATAATTAATAACTTTATATTATATAAAATGGTGATATACAAAAGCGTAGCGATCTATTTCGGTGGATTGGACGAACTATCAATTTTGCAATCCCTCCACAAATTAGACCTATTTATAGTTATTCGCGTTGTTGAAAAGGTCGGGAAAAGGTCGGGGCGTTTATTACCACACACTTTGCCTTTTATTTTGGTGTCACACAATTTATGTAGAAAACAAATAAATAAGACCGTAATGCTAAGTAGCAGTCCACTTTCTTAATTTCGACTGTATATAAGTCAGTAATTAGCTTTTTATATTAGTAGCTGTCTATCTATTTATGTAATATTAGCGCCCCTTTGGGTCGGCGGCTGTAGCGGCCACTCCATCCGCCCTCCCTAGCCAGGCCTCTGTTAATATAATAAGATATTGTATTTATTAATGTAAATCTTTTAATTTCGAACATTTTATATGAATATGTATATATATATATATATATATATATATATATATATATATATATATATATATATATATATATATATATATATATATATATATATATATATATATATATATATATATATGGGGGGCCCGAAAAAAATTGCGGTGAGGGGCGTTGTAATAAGTTTTTGCCTAGGGCGCTAAATAACCTGGCGCCGGCCCTGCATATAACAAAAAATAAATATAAGATAAACCTTACACAATCCCCCATATAAAATAATAAAATGATACATTACACACCCTATCCCACATAACACAAAATAATGAAATGATAATTACACAACCTATCCCATATAAAACAAAATAATGCATTTCACACCCTTTCCCATATAAAACAACATAAAACTTCTCATACCACCCCCAAATATAAAGACAATCCCAGACTAAAGTTATCCTACTCAGACTAACATACTTACCTCCCCTGAGAAGAATTTTGTTTCTCGTATAGTTAAAAACAAAAGTTCTACTTTTTATAGGGTTAGCGTCACGGGAAGTGACGTTCTGCACCCTCATCCATGTTTGGGGAACATGTTTACATTTTAAAATGCGCTTACTTTTACTCATCCACATTATTTTCTTATTGATTGGTAAATACTTTCTTTTATCTACTGTGTGCATGACCGTCCCCCAGACCCCTCAAGTTTTTAGTCAGAGTAGGCTAAAAAGTACGAGAGAGCTGTTCTAGTCATCAATCAATCTCATAACCCCGGGGATTTGGGTGAGGGGAGGGGGGGGGGGTGGGGTGGGGTAATCGATTTTGACTTTTGATAATTTTTTTTGCCATCTTTCTAGCTCATCTGTAGCCACCCACTCAATTCCTTGATATCCTAAATCGAGTGTCGACAATGGCCTTTATCGCCCCCCCCCCCCCCACATGGCACACTACATGATTGTCTTGGACTGGCCATTTGATTGTGCCCCATGTCCAAACCATCTCAGCGCTGGTCACATACAAACTAAAACCTAACACTAAATTCACGCTACTCCTAAGCCGCGTCTAACGCTCGCTGTATAAATAAGTATAATATGTGCCGGGCATAATCAGCACTAGGGGGTGGGTTGGGGTGGAGTGGGGGTTGGTGGGCTTAACCCTCCCCCTCTCCCCAATTGTTTTATTTTTTTAAAGAGTTAACATCTTTACTTTATATGTTGTAAATTTTGTATGGTATATGTTGTTCAAGTCAAGAAACTGGCCGATTGTATGGATGTTTGCAGCTGGGGCTTCAGCTTTTGTTGTAGGCCTTCCATCTCACCAATATCCATCTTTTGATAAAACTTACCAGGTTTTGAGACTGCTATATACCATAGGCACCGGGTAACCCCAAAAGCGCACCTTTCAGGGATAACCCTGATTTTAGAAAGCTAGTAGGGAAATTCTAGTATCGTATCGTATATCCCCCTATCCTGGTGGTATTACTACCCAAATACAGCCAGGATCAGGGCTAAAGTTGAGGTTAAGTCAAGGATTAACCCTATCGGAAGTATGTAAAACAGGTGTTATTTTACCCAAGTTGGTAGACTCGGCGATTCTTTCTTAAAGGTGTACACAATGTAGTGTGTACAGCACAATGTAGTGTGTACAGCACAATGTAGTGTGTACAGCACAATGTAGTATGTACAGCACAATGTAGTGTGTACAGCACAATGTAGTGTGTACAGCACAATGTAGTGTGTACAGCACAATGTAGTATGTACAGCACAATGTAGTGTGTACAGCACAATGTAGTGTGTACAGCACAATGTAGTGTGTACATCACAATGTAGTGTGTACAGCACAATGTAGTGTGTACAGCACAATGTAGTGTGTACAGCACAATGTAGTATGTACAGCACAATGTAGTGTGTACAGCACAATGTAGTGTGTACAGCCATTGGCGTCACCAGGATGGGAGACACCGCGAGTGGTGACCCAGGGTGACACCGTCCCCGCCAACGCTTACATGGGATATATACTAAAACTATTAACAATCTGGTGTCACCCCTATCGTGAATGGTGTCGACCTGTTACTAATGATGTGTAGATGTTGAATAGGCTATTAAGCTAATCGGATAAAAGCAGCCGTTTTAATTAAAAAGGCTATATTTTGCTTTGGTGTCACCGGCCTTGTATGGTGACACCCGGTGCATTCCGCATCACCACTCACCCGCATGTGTACACCATGGTTTTCCTACTTTTGCAGATGGAACTAACAACCAGCAACAACCAGGTGGTGTAGGACAACCAGGTGCTGGACAACCAGGTGCTGGACAACCAGGTGCTGTAGTACAACCAGGTGCTGGACAACCTGGTGCTGTAGTACAACCAGGTGCTGGACAACCAGGTGCTGTAGTACAACCAGGTGCTGGACAACCAGGTGCTGGACAACCAGGTGCTGGACAACCAGGTGCTGGACAACCAGGTGCTGGACAACCAGGTGCCGTAGTACAACCAGGTGCTGGACAACCTGGTGCTGGACAACCAGGTGCTGGACAACCAGGTGCTGGACAACCAGGTGCTGGACAACCAGGTGCTGGACAACCAGGTGCTGGACAACCAGGTGCTGGACAACCTGGTGCTGGACAACCAGGTGCTGGACAACCAGGTGCTGGACAACCAGGTGCTGTAGTACAACCAGGTGCTGGACAACCAGGTGCTGGACAACAACCAGGTGCTGTAGTACAACCAGGTGCTGGACAACCTGGTGCTGGACAACCAGGTGCTGGACAACCAGGTGCTGGACAACCTGGTGCTGGACAACCAGGTGCTGGACAACCAGGTGCTGGACAACCAGGTGCTGGACAACCAGGTGCTGGACAACCAGGTGCTGGACAACCAGGTGCTGGACAACCTGGTGCTGGACAACCAGGTGCTGGACAACCAGGTGCTGGACAACCTGGTGCTGTAGTACAACCAGGTGCTGGACAACCAGGTGCTGGACAATCAGGTGCTGGACAACAACCAGGTGCTGGTGGACAACCAGCTGGAGGACAACCTGGTGCTGGACAACAACCAGGTGCTGGTGGACAACCAGCTGGAGGACAACCTGATGGTGGACAACAACCTGGTGCTGGAGGACAACCTGATGCTGTAGTACAGCCAGGTGCTGGGGGACAACCAGATGTACAGACTCCAGTCAAGGGTAAGGAGGATATAATGACTGTTAAAATGTGAATAAAACTACCATCCATCCCATGAACTATCATTACTCCCAACAGTCCAACAGACCATGATTCCAACACACCCATTGACCATGACTCCAACACTCCCATTGACCATCACTCCTATCACTCCCATTGACCATCACTCCAACAGTCCAACAGACCATGACTCCAACACACCCACAGACCATCACTCCAACACTCTAACACACCCACAGACCATCACTCCAACACACCCACAGACCATCACTCCAACACTCCAACACACCCACAGACCATGACTCCAACACTCCAACACACCCACAGACCATCACTCCAACACTCCAACACACCCACAGACCATGACTCCAACACACCCACAGACCATCACTCCAACACACCCACAGACCATCACTCCAACACTCCAACACACCCACAGACCATCACTCCAACACTCCAACACACCCACATACCATGACTCCAACACTTCCACAGACCATCACTCCAACACAACCACAGACCATGACTCCAACACTCCCTATAGACCATGACTCCAACACACCCACAGACCATGACTCCAACACACCCACAGACCATGACTCCAACACTCCCTATAGACCATCACTCCAACACACCCACAGACCATCACTCCAACACACCCACAGACCATGACTCCAACACTCCCATTGACTATGACTCCAACACTCCCACAGACCAAAACTCCAACACACCCACAGACCATGACTCCAACACTCCCACAGACCATCACTCCGACACACCCACAGACCATGACTCCAACACACCCACAGACCATCACTCCAACACTTCCACAGACCATGACTCCAACACTCTCTGGTCCCGTCATTTCTCTGACCACAGGTGAAAAGATTTTCACGTTTTTAACGGCCACGAAAAAGAAGCTTAAAGGTCACGTGCTGGTCACGTGGGACGTGCAGGACATCTACCTGGACGACAAGATCACCTACACGCTGGTCACAGAGTACTCACGCATCGGAGACTGTGCCACTGTGACCAGCCTAGACAGACAGGTGGGTAGAGTGACAGCCAGGTGGGTAGAGTGACAGACAGGTAGGTAGAGTGACAGACAGGTGGGTAGAGTGACCGACAGGTGGGTAGAGTGACAGACAGGTGGGTAGAGTGACAGACAGGTGGGTAGAGTGACAGACAGGTGGGTAGAGTGACAGACAGGTGGGTAGAGTGACAGACAGGTGTAGTGTGACTAACCTGGACAGACAGGTGTAGTGTGACTAACCTGGACAGACAGGTGTAGTGTGACTAACCTGGACATACAGGTGTAGTGTGACTAACCTGGACATACAGGTGTAGTGTGACTAACCCGGAGAGACAGGTGTAGTGTGACTAACCTGGACATACAGGTGTAGTGTGACTAACCTGGACATACAGGTGTAGTGTGACTAACCTGGACATACAGGTGTAGTGTGACTAACCTGGAGAGACAGGATTAGTGTGACTAACCTGGAGAGACAGGTGTAGAGTGACTAACCTGGACATACATGTGTAGTGTGACTAACCTGGAGAGACAGGATTAGTGTGACTAACCTGGAGAGACAGGTGTAGAGTGACTAACCTGGACATACATGTGTAGTGTGACTAACCTGGAGAGACAGGTGTAGTGTGACTAACCTAGAGAGACAGGTGTAGTGTGACTAACCTGGAGAGACAGGTGTAGTGTGACTAACCTGGAGAGACAGGTGTAGAGTGACTAACCTGGACATACAGGTGTAGTGTGACTAGCTCCATCTGACCAGCTCTGTACTCTGCTCTACATCTCCTCTGCTTGCCTTGATTGAATCAAATAGCTCGTGTTCTTTGGCTGGTCTTGATCCTGTGATCACAAGAACACATGAATATTTGGACCGTGTTTTTTTATTCGACTTGCCCCATCTTTAGACATCATAACACGGCGAATGTAGGGATTGTGTGGTCAGCACGTCCACCCGTCTTTCTTGTCCCATCTTTAGACATCAGAACACGGGGAATGTAGGGATTGTGTGGTCAGCACAATGTCCAGCCGTCTTTCTTGTCCCTTCTTTAGACATCATAACACGGCGAATGTAGGGATTGTGTGGTCAGCACAATGTCCAGCCGTCTTTCTTGTCCCTTCTTTAGACATCAGAACACGGCGAATGTAGGGATTGTGTGGTCAGCACAATGTCCAGCCGCCTTTCTTGTCCCATCTATAGACCAGAACACGGAGAATGTAGCGATTGTGTATAAGGATTCAGGAACGTGCCGAAAGAAGTCTAAAAGACCTGAAGTACATCTGAGCCATGTTTTCCAAATTCAACGAATTATATGGTATTCGAGTGCTACATCAGAGATCTTAAAGACAGATTGTGCCCGACTCATTCGCCAAACACCGAAGGTCTCGAGTTCAGATCCCTCACACCCAGAGTTTCTTCCAGGCATCTCTTCGGGTGGTGGGGGTGGTGGCAGAACCCCCCCCCCCCCTTGAAGAAAGTCTACCGCCCCCCCCCCCCCCCGAACGAGATGGAATTTATATAGTAAACATGCACTTTTACTATTTCCCCCCCCCCCCCCGATAAATGTTGACCGCCCTCCGAAAATCTTAAGTGCCCCCCCCCCCCCCGGAGAAAAAAGTCTGGACGAAACACTGCTCGCACCAGTCCAATTGACGTCTGTAATTAAAAGCTGCCGAGCATAGTGCTGATCACACTATCCTTTCATATACATTTTAGGAGATTCCTTTGGCGGAGAGAATTCGATCTTACGAGCTGGTTGGGATTCGAACCTGGTCCACTTTGTTTATCACGTTAAAGGGTGTGAGAGATGACAACACAGCTGATCAGATCACACAGACGGTTGTCACACATGAGACAGGTGAGTGGTGACACGTGAGTGGTGACACATGAGACAGGTGAGTGGTGACACACGAGACAGGTGAGTGGTGATACACGAGACAGGTGAGTGGTGACACGTGAGTAGTGACACATGAGAGAGATGAGGGGTGACAAACGAGACAGGTGAAGGGTGACTCATGAGACAGGTGAGGGGTGACACATGAGACAGGTGAGTGGTGACACATGAGACAGGTGAGGGGTAACACATGAGACAGGTGAAGTGGTGACACATGAGACAGGTTAGTGTTCACACATGAGACAGGTGAGGGGTGACACATGAGACAGGTGAGTGGTGACACATGAGACAGGTTAGTGGTGACACACGAGAAAGGTTAAGGGTGACACATGAGACAGGTGAGGGGCGACACACGAGACAGGTGAGGGGTGACACATGAGACAGGTGAGTGGTGACACATGAGACAGGTGAGTGGTGACACATGAGACAGGTGAGTGGTGACACATGAGACAGGTGAAGTGGTGACACATGAGACAGTTAGTGTTCACACATGAGACAGGTGAGGGGTGACACATGAGACAGGTTAGTGGTAATGATGAAGTCAGGTTAGCAAACAGGTACAACAGTTGCGATACCACATTTGAGAGTCGGGCGCCTATTATTCAATCAACGATCAATAAATGGAAACTGCAATGGTCAGGCAAGTATTGGTACATTGCAAATTAAAAAAATGCAAAAATATTGAGATATAAATATAAACAATGAATCACAGTTAGTTAATTAATCAACAAGTTGTAATGGTCATAATGTACCCCAAACAGAGAAATAAATCAGAGCAATAAAATACAATAAATTGTCACCAGTTCCGACCGGCAAAGTGACCGGAATAAAGCCGGTTTCCCTGCAGCCGGAAACAGCTCAGTTGACCTGGATGCCGCCGGCCTGTGAACAGAGGGGCGGGCTACTCACCCGGTATGACGTGGAGTATGGCACCTTGGCGAACCCCAGTAGGTGAGTACACTACATGACCTTGAGCCATACATCCTCCTGACCTGAGTACACTACGTGACCTTGAGTCGTACGCTACTTTCACTAATGTGATCCATATTCCAATCATAGCTGGGTGGACTCAGGGCCGTTCTAAGGACTAGTCCGGGATTCGAACTCGAGATCTTCGGGTTAGCTGTCGTGCTGTATTAACTTGGCCTTAATTCCGTATCCACTTACAGCTAATACTGTATCCATGTACACCTAATGCTGTATCCACTTGACCTAATGCTGTATCCACTTGACCTAATGCTGTATCCACGTAACCTAATGCTGTATCCACGTAACCTAATGCTGTATCCATGTACACCTAATGCTGTATCCATGTACACCTAATGCTGTATTCATGTACATATATATGCTGTATCCACTTACAGCTAATGTTGTATCCACTTGACCTAATGCTGTATCCACTTGACCTAATGCTGTATCCACTTGACCTAAAGCTGTATCCACCTTACCCAAAGCTGTATCCACGTATACCTAATGCTGTATCCACTTGACCTAATGCTGTATCCACTTGACCTAATGCTGTATCCACTTGACCGAATGCTGTATCCACTTGACCTAATGCTGTATCCACTTGACCTAATGCTGTATCCACTTGACCTAAAGCTGTATCCACTTGACCCAAAGCTGTATCCACGTATACCTAATGCTGTATCCACTTGACCTAATGCTGTATCCACTTGACCGAATGCTGTATCCACTTGACCTAATGCTGTATCCACGACCTAATGCTGTATCCACGTCCTCTGCCTAGCACTCTGCCTGTGACCACCAAAGTGGACTTTGTCCTGCTAACTGGCCTCACAGCCTACACCAAATACCACATCCGGGTCCGCTACGTCAACACTGAAGGTGAAGGCCCTTTCAGCGATTTCTTCGACTTTGACACCAGCCAAGGGCGTGAGTTGATTACATTCAAAATCCCCCCCCCCCCCCTGTAAACATTTTCCACTGGCCGTTCTATTTAGGCAAGTTGACATAGACAAAGATATTATTGAGGGCTAGTGTCTTAACTGTATGTGTACATTCTGTATTACATTCTGTCGCTTGTCTTTAACGTCTAGTGCTGTCCCTCTACTGTATGTGTACATTCTGTATGTGTACATTCTGTCGCTTGTCTTTAACGTCTAGTGCTGTCCCTCTACTGTATGTGTACATTCTGTATGTGTACATTCTGTCGCTTGTCTTTAACGTCTAGTGCTGTCCCTCTACTGTATGTGTACATTCTGTATGTGTACATTCTGTCGCTTGTCTTTAACGTCTAGTGCTGTCCCTCTACTGTATGTGTACATTCTGTATTACATTCTGTATTACATTCTGTCTCTTGTCTTTAACGTCTAGTGCTGTCCCTCTACTGTATGTGTACATTCTGTATTACATTCTGTCTCGTGTCTTTAACGTCTAGTGCTGTCCCTCTACTGTATGTGTACATTCTGTATTACATTCTGTCGCTTGTCTTTAACGTCTAGTGCTGTCCCTCTACTGTATGCGTACATTCTGTATTACATTCTGTCTCGTGTCTTTAACGTCTAGTGCTGTCCCTCTACTGTATGTGTACATTCTGTATTACATTCTGTCGCTTGTCTTTAACGTCTAGTGCTGTCCCTCTACTGTATGTGTACATTCTGTATTACATTATGTCTCTTGTCTTTAACGTCTAGTGCTGCCCCTCTTGTGCACGTGCGTTACTCACCCTCTCCCTCCGCAGCCGCCGGCCAGCCTATGGTGTACAACTTCACATACGACGACATCTCTGTTGGGATCATCATCGTGTCGCCCGTCTTGCCCAATGGTCAGATTGATGAGTATAACATCCAGGTGACGTGCTTGTGTATGTTTGTAGTGATGTTTGTGAGTATCGCGACCTTTTATCGTCCACCATAAGTGCACCACACGTCCACCACACGTCCACCACACGTCCACCACACCTCCACCACAGTTCCACCACCCTTCTACCACACGTCCACCACACTTCCACCACACGTCCACCACACGTCCACCACACGTCCACCACACCTCCATCACACGTCCACCACCACACTACCACCACACCACCACACGTCCACCGCACGTCCACCACACGTCCACCACCACACCTCTACCACACCCCTACCACACGTCCACCACCACACACCAACCACACGTCCACCACACGTCCACCACCACACACCCACCACCCGTCCACCACACGTCCACCACCACACACCCACCACACGTCCACCACACGTCCACCACACCTCCACCACCACACACCCACCACACGTCCACCACACGTCCACCACACGTCCACCACACGTCCACCACACATCCATCTCTGCCATGCCAACCAAACACCTGTCTGTCACCTTAGATCACAGGTGGCAAGTTCTCCATGGCGAATTTATTCACCGTGGTCAACGGGACGGATTACGTCATCGGCGGACTCACCCCGGACACGAGCTACTACATCAAGGTCAGTCGCCATTTTGTTTTACGTCATACAGGTTATAGGTCATGTGTGAGTGATGCACGTGAAGCAGGGGTTGAGTGCTAGAACACGCGCTTATCAAACCGAAAGTTGATTTCCGTTGCCTCCCACGCAGTGCAAGTATATATATATATATATATATATATATATATATATATATATATATATATATATATATATATATATATATATAGATATAGATATAGATATAGATATAGATATAGATATAGATATAGATATAGATATAGATATAGATATATAGATATATAGATATATAGATGTATAGATATATAGATGTATAGATGTATAGATGTATAGATGTATAGATATATAGATATATAGATAAATAGATATGTGAACCCTGCTGTGTCGACAGGTTCGAGCAAGGAACGGGGCCGGCTGGGGAGACTGGAGCAAACAGCTGTACGTGAGGACCAGGGGAGAGGTTCGGCCATCCGTGCTGGCCATGCGCCAGACGTTGGCCAACACAACTTGTATTGGGTTGCAGTGGGCGCCCCCTAGACAGAACATCGAGTCGGTCCATTCGTATGTGGTAGGTAGGGTGGGGGGGGGTGACAGGGCTGCAGTGGGTGCCCCCTAGACAGAACATCGAGTCGGTCCATTCGTATGTGGTAGGTAGGGTGTGGGGGGGGGGGGTGACAGGGCTGCAGTGGGCGCCCCCTAGACAGAACATCGAGTCGGTTCATTCGTATGTGGTAGGTAGGGTGGGGGGTGACAGGGCTGCAGTGGGCGCCCCCTAGACAGAACATTGAGTCGGTCCATTCGTATGTGGTAGGTAGGGTGGGGGGGGGTGATAGTGCTGCAGTGGGCGCCCCCTAGACAGAACATCGAGTCGGTCCATTCGTATGTGGTAGGTAGGGTAGGGGGGTGACAGGGCTGCAGTGGGCGCCCCCTAGACAGAACATCGAGTCGGTTCATTCGTATGTGGTAGGTAGGGTAGGGGGGTGGCAGGGCTGCAGTGGGCGCCCCATAGACAGAACATCGAGTCGGTTCATTCGTATGTGGTAGGTAGGGTGGGGGGTGACAGGGCTGCAGTGGGCGCCCCCTAGACAGAACATCGAGTCGGTCCATTCGTATGTGGTAGGTAGGGTGGGGGGGGGGTGGCAGGGCTGGTGACGTGAGCGGATATTGTGACAGGAGGGTAGTGGTTAGATATTGTGGCAGTTGGGTGAGTCCCTGGACATTATGATAGTAGGTTGAGTCACTGGTCATTGACAGGTGGGTGAGTCATTGGACATTGACAGGTGGGTGAGTCATTGGACATTGACAGGTGGGTGAGTCATTGGACATTGACAGGTGGGTGAGTCATTGGACATTATGATAGTAGGTTGAGTCACTGGTCATTGACAGGTGGGTGAGTCATTGGACATTGACAGGTGGGTGAGTCATTGGACATTGACAGGTGGGTGAGTCATTGGACATTGACAGGTGGGTGAGTCATTGGACATTGACAGGTGGGTGAGTCATTGGACATTGACAGGTGGGTGAGTCATTGGACATTGACAGGTGGGTGAGTCACTGGTCATTGACAGGTGGGTGAGTCATTGGACATTGACAGGTGGGTGAGTCATTGGACATTGACAGGTGGGTGAGTCATTGGACATTGACAGGTGGGTGAGTCACTGGTCATTGACAGGTGGGTGAGTCATTGGACATTGACAGGTGGGTGAGTCATTGGACATTGACAGGTGGGTGAGTCATTGGACATTGACAGGTGGGTAAGTCATTGACAGGTTGGTGAGTCAGGTGGGGGTGGATGAACATTGTCACGGTAGGGTGATGAGTGGACATTGTGACAAGAAATGTAGCGATGTGACAGTATGATTCCCACCAAATGCCCCCCCCCCCTCCCCAACCCCCGCCCTCTGTCCAGATCGACATGACCTACAACGACGACTTGAACAAGCCAATCAGGGCCGTGGTGGGCAAGTCCAACACTGAGCACGTGCAGTGCGGCCTTCACCCCTACACCCAGTACCTGGTCTCCCTGAGCATCATGAAGGACACTGGTCAGTTTGGCCAGCCGCTCTCTGCCCGCATGTGGACCGAGGGTTTGACCCCGCCCAAACCCCGAACCCCCATCATTGCGAAAGTAAGTCCCGCCTATTTGATGGTGTAATCTTGACTTATCCTTACCGTCTATTTGTGGATGTAATCGTTACTTATTAGTCCAGCCTATCAGTGGGTGTAATCTTGACTTATCCTTACCTTCTATTTGTGAGTGTAATCCTTTCTTATCCGTAACGCCTATTTGTATGGTCAGGTCAGTATATGCAGAAATAAAACATTTTCATTTATTTATAGCTAAATTTAAATAGTCAAAATAATTTTTTTAACACCGCAGTTTCTTCAGCTTAAAAAAAACAAACAACAAAAACAAACAAAAACAAAACAAAACAGCGATAATAGGTTGATGAAAAAGGCGCTTCTCTGTACCAAGTTGTAGAAAACATTAAACGCTGACACAAAAATCCACGAACACAACAAAGCTGCTTCCCACACTTATAACGAAGTGTCACGTGATTCCCGTAGTCCACAGCCACCACCATCACCGTTGAAATCTACCCGGTCATGTTCGACTATGGTCCAGTGACGTCATACGAGATACGTCTGTTACAGGTGTACCACAACCACTCGGACAAAAGCCCGCACACCTACGAGATCATCGTGAGTAGCCGCCATCACCTGTAGATAATTTTTGCTTTTTAAATGGTACCTAACCCAAATTTCAAATTATTTAGGCACTACTACATAACCATTCTCTGTAACTTTAAGCAAAACATATATATTAAGTTTACATTTATAATATAATACTATTTTGAATTTTTAACGTGTACATAACTCAGTTTTTTCCCCGTAAATAATATACATTTTAACCTGTACAAAACTCCATTTTAACATGCGTATAACCCAATTTTTAATCTGTATATAATTCAGTTCTAATCTGTACATAATATATTAAAACTGTTCATTTGTTCATTTATTTTATTTATTAATATCCCATTTCATTATTTCCCCTTGATGTTTCCCCTTGATGTTTCCCCTTGATTATTTCCCTTGAATTTTTACGAATGACTTTATCCCACTAACACCATTCCCAGTGTTTTTTTTTATTCTTGTTTTTCTATTTCTTCGACATTATATTGTGCTTAGTCTTCAAGGCTTTTTTCCATGTGTTTTTTTTTTTTGGATTTCTGTCTTTCGATTGTATCTATACATCCATCTCCTCTGCTCCAAAAATTCTCCGAGGTCATTGACCTGCTTCTCCATCTTTTCCCGCTAAGACTTGTCTGCTGAACTGCATTCCAAGCTGCTTCTAGATCAATCTCCTTGGTGCCTTTTTTCCCCCTCTGTTTTTGGTTTTGGTAATACGCATTTATTCCACGTGACCATGTGTCGTGGTACATGTAGTCATCTCTTGCTTGCTTACAATTCTCAGCGCTTGTCGGCTCAAATTGTGGACTGCTGGATTTTCCTCTACCAATATGTTCAATATCTTTTCAGACTAAAGACGACGACATCCCATTAATTTTTCTGATAATCGACCCCCCACCCCCTACTAAATACAACAACGTCGTCCTATTAATTTTTCTCATATACCCCCCCCCCCCAGACTAAAGACGATGACATCTCATTCATTTTTCTCAATATCTCCCCCACCCCCCAGACTAAATACAAGGTCATCCTATTAAATTTTTCTCATAATCTCCCCCACCCTCCAGACTAAATACAAGGTCATCCTATTAAATTTTTCTCATAATCTCCCATCCCCCCCAGACTAAAGACGATGACATCCCATTAATTTTTCTCATAATCTCCCCCCCCCCCAGACTAAAGACGATGAGATCCCATTAATATTTCTCATAATCTCCCCTCCCCACCCGCCCCAGACTATAGACGACAGCACATTAATTTTTCTCATAATCCCCCCTCCCCACCCGCCCCAGACTATAGACGACAGCACATTAATTTTTCTCATAATCCCCCCTCCCCACCCGCCCCAGACTATAGACGACAGCACATTAATTTTTCTCATAATCCCCCCTCCCCACCCGCCCCAGACTATAGACGACAGCACATTAATTTTTCTCATAATCCCCCCTCCCCACCCGCCCCAGACTATAGACGACAGCACATTAATTTTTCTCATAATCCCCCCTCCCCACCCGCCCCAGACTATAGACGACAGCACATTAATTTTTCTCATAATCCCCCCTCCCCACCCCCCCAGACTAAAGACGACGACATCCCATTAATTTTTCTCATAATCCCCCCTCCCCACCCGCCCCAGACTATAGACGACAGCACATTAATTTTTCTCATAATCCCCCCTCCCCACCCGCCCCAGACTATAGACGACAGCACATTAATTTTTCTCATAATCCCCCCTCCCCACCCCCCCAGACTAAAGACGACGACATCCCATTAATTTTTCTCATAATCTCCCCCCCCCCCAGACTAAAGACGACGACGTGCCATTAATTTTTCTCATAATCTCCCCCCCCCCAGACTAAAGACGACGACATCCCATTAATTTTTCTCATAATCTCCCCCCCCCCAGACTAAAGACGACGACGTGCCATTAATTTTTCTCATAATCTCCCCCCCCCCCAGACCAAGGACGACGACATCCCATTAATTTTTCTCATAATCTCCCCCCCCCCAGACTAAAGATGATGACATCCCATTAATTTTTCTCATAATCTCCCCCCCCCCCCCGACTAAATACAACATCTTCCTATTAATTTTTCTCATAATCTCCCCCCCCCCCCGACTAAATACAACATCTTCCTATTAATTTTTCTCATAATCTCCCCCCCCCCTGACTAAATACAACATCTTCCTATTAATTTTTCTCATAATCTCCCCCCCCCCCCTGACTAAATACAACATCTTCCTATTAATTTTTCTCATAATCTCCCCCCCCCCCCCCGACTAAATACAACATCTTCCTATTAATTTTTCTCATAATCTCCCCCCCCCTGACTAAATACAACATCTTCCTATTAATTTTTCTCATAATCTCCCCCCACCCCCCAGACTAAAGACGACGACGTGCCATTAAGCTTTCTGGACGAGCACCCTCCCAACCAGTCGCCGTTCGGCACGGGGGTGCTGGACAAGGGGACCGCGGGGCTGCCCAACACGGTGGACAAGCAGAACGGTCCACACATCAGGCCCGCCAATAAGGTCAGCTGTGCATTTTGTTTTTGTGTTTTGTTTTCAGATTGATTGGTTGTACCACGTGATAGAACAGAAACTTAGCAACCCGTTTCTTTCAGGCATCTCTCCGGGGGAGGGGGCAACGGCGCCCCGGAGCATGTCCACAGCCCCCCCCCCAACCTACTTACGAACGCAAGAGAAAAAAATAATTACATAGAAATGATAAACTTTAATCAGTGTCCGTCTCCTCTTCCTCCCTGAAATGTATAGTGCGCTTCCACCCCCCCCCCCCCCGCCCCTGGAAGAATCCTCTTTAGATAAATATTATCTGAAACAGACCCGTTTATGAAGTAGTTATAGAAATAATAAAAAAAATTAAAATTTGTTTTTGTGCATTATAAAGCTAGTTATTACATAATGTATTTTATTTGACGTCATATTCAGAGAGACATCGCCAGTACTAAGAAGGGCAGCACCAAGGGAAACAACTCCAGCCGCCTCCCGTTTATTGTCTCCCTTCCCCCGCCGGCAGACCGGCACTGCAGCGCCGTGACGTGGTTCAGACGGTGGAAGATGGCGTGCCGGCTGGGGATGAACGAGGACTGGGGGAGCATCTGTCTGGACGGCAGCCGCATCGACGCCATCTTCCGGAACATCTCCACGGTTACCAAGACGACCCCGGTCAAGAGGCAGGCGCGCCGGAGAAGATCTTTCGGGAACCCGCCGGGTGTCATGTGGATTGAGCTGCCCAATAAGGACGTCATGGAGGCCACGTAAGGGTCAGGACTGGACTGGATGCTCTGGTTCTGAGTTTCTTTTAGGCATTCCTTCGCAGCCCCCCCTCCCCCTCCAGCATGTCTAATGCTTTCCTCGCCGCACAAAATGAACAGTAAATATAACGCGTAGAGAATAGCATATTCAAGCGTCTGTGCCACCCCCCCCCCCACCTCGAAAATTAATTTTAATCCCCCTCCCCGACAAATTTCTGAAAGAAACTGTTCTGAATGTCCTTGCCTGATCCAAAATCTTGTTCATCTAACCGCACATAACACTGGCTGTTGCGGAATAAGGGGGGGGGGGGCTGGATGGGCTGGAGTCTTCCCAAACTTGTAACGTGCAATGTTTTTTTTTGGAGTTGGGACACATTCGTTACAGGATAGTTCTTGATGATAGTCATATTCACCATGTACAAAAAATTCAACATAATTTCAAATGTTTTATTTTTTGTTAGTTGATTTGGGTATCTGAGTGGCAGTGTAGTGTAAAAGTAATTCCATAAATGACGTCAAGCTTTTAAAATATTTTTTACCTACCCCCTCCTCTTCGTGACAAAACGTCATCATTAAAAGCCAGAGGCGTAGCGACCCTTCCCGGCGCCAGGGGACAAACTTTCGATTTGCAATTTGCACACCCCCCCCCCCCCCTCGAACTTTTGATTTGCACCCCCCCCCCCTCAAACATTCGATTTGCACCCTCCTCAAAATTTCAGTTTGTTTTTCCAACCCATTTTTGTAGTGTAATAATATCTTGCAGCCAATGGCAGTGTCTATGGGTGGGTGGGGGGTCTAATATAATTTGTTACCGTTAACAAGGATGAACAAAATAAGATTATTCAGAGTTTTCTCGTGTAGTATTTTCACGCTGAATTTAAACGTCGTAAATAACACACATTCAGAACGCTTCTGCAAGACTTTGCGATACCTAAGATTATCTTAACGCTTTTTGTTTGTGTGACTATTATCTTTCCTGGTGACAACTAGTTACCTTTTCAGTGTCATTTTTTCCTATGACTTGTGTCATTTTCCTATGACTTATGTCATTTTTTTCTGTGGTTTCTCTCTACTATGCCAATTTTAAATGACTTTCTCTTCTTCCTCGTACTTAAATTTAATGTTGGAAGAGATTCCCTCTAAGAAAAGTAAGTATTAAGTGTCAACTTGTTGTTCGTTATAAAGGCCGTTGACTCCGATTTCAGCCTGCTTTTCTTTTCGGATTTGCTTCCTTAGCCGTTGTCCATTTAAGAACAAACTACAAAGGCAGCAGTTGTTTGATTTTTGGAGTTTAGTGGCTGTCCTCAGCTATCGAGCCCTCATCTGCCCGGGGGAGGGGGTCTTTTCTCTCCATTTTGCTGTTTGACCATGTCCGCCTCCCCCCCCCGCCCACTACAGGTACGTGGAGATCGGCGACGGGAGGAACTACTACGGCAAGATCAACACACCCCTGGAGCCGGACAGTGAGTACGCCGTCGTGCACGTGGTCAAGAGCTCCGTGGTGGACATCACCAAACACGCCTACTCGCTGGCCAAGACGACGGTGTTCACGCAGGCGGTGGAGGTGGGTGTTGGGGGGGGGGGTGGTTACAATTTGCAGATGTTGCTGTTGTGGGTGGTTACATTGGGTGGTTGGGGGTGGTTACAGTGGGTGGTTACAGTGGGTGGTTGGGGGTAGTTACATTGGGTGGTTACAGTGGGTGGTTACAGTAGGTGGTTGCGGGTGGTTAGTGGGTGGTTACAGTGGGTGGTAGGGGGTAGTTACATTGGGCGGTTACAGTGGGTGGTAGGGGGTAGTTACATTGGGTGGTTACAGTGGGTGGTTACAGTGGGTGGTTTGGGGTAGTTACATTGGGTGGTTACAGTGGGTGGTTACAGTAGGTGGTTGTGGGTGGTTACAGTGGGTGGTTACAGTGGGTGGTAGGGGGTAGTTACATTGGGCGGTTACAGTGGGTGGTTGGGGGTAGTTACAGTGGGTGGTTACAGTGGGTGGTTTGGGGTAGTTACATTGGGTGGTTACAGTGGGTGGTTTGGGGTAGTTACATTGGGTGGTTACAGTGGGTGGTTGGTGTGGTTACAGTGGGTGGTTGGGCGTGGTTGTTGGGGTTGGTTACTGTAGGTGGTTGAGGACGGTTACCGTGGGTGGTTGGGGTGGTTACAGTGGGTGGTTGGGGCGGTTACCGTGGGTGGTTTGGGGTAGTTACATTGGGTGGTTGGGGGTGGTTACAGTGGGTGGTTGGGGTGGTTACAGTGGGTGGTTGGTGTGGTTACAGTGGGTGGTTGGGGGTGGTTACAGTGGGTGGTTGGGGGTGGTTACAGTGGGTGGTTGGGGGTGGTTACAGTGGGTGGTTGGGGTGGTTACAGTGGGTGGTTGGGGGTGGTTACAGTGGGTGGTTGGGGGTGGTTACAGTGGGTGGTTGGGGTGGTTACAGTGGGTGGTTGGGGGTGGTTACATTGGGTGGTTGGGGGTGGTTACAGTGAATGGTTACAGTGGGCAGAGGTAGTTGCCATCTCTTGTAGCAAGGGTTTCATCTATAAGGATGATCCACACATTTTACAATCGTGTTATATTGTATTGTATAACTTAGAGGAATGTTATAAACGCTAATTTTTGTTTCGCTCCACTTCTTGCGTCTGACGTATGCTACATCGAACAGTTGAACAAACTGCAATAAATTGCTTTGTGGTTTTTACTTTCTCGTATATACGAAGTATAGAGAAAGTCTTGTAATCGTGCAAAAAAAAAAAATCGAGATTTTTACAAATCTCGACGTTTCACACCTCACTGATACGGAAAAACATAATTTTGCAATCTTGTCCGTATGTCTGTGTGTCTGTCTGTGTGTCTGTGTGTCTGTGTGTCTGTCTGTCCGTGTGTAAACACGATAACTTGAGTACCGTTACAGCTAGGTTGATGAAATTTCATATATAAGTATTTAATCAAAATCGTAGATCCGTATCAACTTTTGAGCGATTTCCGATAACCGGAAGTGGTACTTTTCCTACTTTGAATTTTTCAAAAGCCTATAACTTGAGTACTATTTCAGATAGATAAATGAAATTTCATATGTAAGTAAAAGATCTAATTCTCTACCTTCTATTAAATTTTGAGTAATTTCCGTTGACCGGAAGTAGTACTTTACGCTACTTCCGATTTCTCAAAAAACTAATGTAAATTTTAAAAGTACTAATAATATTGCGCACCATTATGCGCTTTTTTATTTGGCGTTCACTTGGTGTGCAATTAATTTGTCTACGAGATTTTATTCTATTTTTAAAACTTTAAGTATTTAAAATGGATTAAAAATCATGTCTATAGCCCGAGTTCCCATCCCCTGTTATTTTATATAAGAATATTCGAGAAAGTTTAGGGGAGATCACTCCCGGTTTATTTAAAATGATTTTTATTTAAATTTATAATAAAGCTAGCTGTTTTTGTTGTAATAAAATGAGAGGTGTTGGCTTATGGAAAATTTGGGATGACGTTTTGTGTGGTAGGATAAAAATATATCCCGTTTTGTGTTAACTAACATGTGCTTGATCCCTTCAAACATATACATCTTTTACCCGAGTTTAAGCGCCGCTTCCCTTTAATTAAAACCTTACCCTAATTCAGAGGGTGGCACTAACTTAGTCTCACCAGAAATCTTGTCTCACCATTAGCCTTGTATCACCACTGATGTATAACTGGCACAAATTCCCCAACCACCATGTGTCACCACCATGTGTCACCACAATGTGTCACCACCATGCGTTACCACTATGTATCACCACCATATGTCACCACCGTGTGTCACCACCGTGTGTCACCACCATGTATCACCACCATGTGTCACCACCATGTGTCACCACCATGTGTCACCATAATGTGTCACCACAGTGTCACCAGCTTGTGTCACCACCATGTGTCACCACCATGCGTCACCACCATGCGTCACCACCATACTTCACCACCGTGTGTCACCACCATGTGTCACCACCGTGTGTCACCACCGTGTGTCACCACCATGTGTCACCACCGTGTGTCACCACCATGTGTCACCACCGTGTGTCACCACCGTGTGTCACCACCATGTGTCACCACCATGTGTCACCACCACGTGTCACCACCATGTGTCACAACAGTGTGTCACCGCCATGTGTCACCACCATGTCACCACCATGTGTCACCACCATGTGTCAGAGCCATGTGTCACCACCTCTTCTATTTAATGTAGGAACCCTCGTTAACCGACAAAGACCGGCTCTTGATCATCAGTGTTGTGGCGCCCGTCTGTCTCCTCTTGTTTTTTATCCTGGGGTTCTTTGTGATCAGGTACGTCACTGTTTTAATTAATTGTGATCAGGTACGTCACTGTTTTGATTGTGATCAGGTACGTCACTGTTTTAATTAATTGTTAGCAGGTACGTCACTGTTTTTAATTAATTGGTATCTGGTGCGTCACTGTTTTAATTAATTGTGATCAGGTACGTCACTGTTTTAGTTAATTGTTATCAGGTACGTCACTGTTTTAATTAATTGTTAGCAGGTACGTCACTGTTTTTAATTAATTGTTATCTGGTGCGTCACTGTTTTAATTAATTGTGATCAGGTACGTCACTGTTTTAGTTAATTGTTATCAGGTACGTCACTGTTTTAATTAATTGTTATCAGGTACTTCACTGTTTTAATTAATTGTGATCAGGTACGTCACGGTTTTAATTAATTGTTAGCAGGTACGTCACTGTTTTTAATTAATTGTTATCTGGTGCGTCACTGTTTTAATTAATTGTGATCAGGTACGTCACTGTTTTAGTTAATTGTTATCAGGTACGTCACTGTTTTAATTAATTGTTATCAGGTAAGTCACTGTTTTAATTAATTGTTATCAAGTAAGTCACTGTTTTAATTAATTGTTATCAGGTACGTCACTGTTTTAATTAATTGTTATCAGGTAAGTCACTGTTTTAATTAATTATTATCAGGTACGTCACTGTTTTAATTAATTGTTATCAGGTACGTCTCTATTTTAATTAATTGTTATCAGGTACGTCACTGTTTTAATTAATTGTTATCAGGTAAGTCACTGTTTTAATTAATTGTTATCAGGTACGTCACTGTTTTAATTAATTTTTACCAGGTACGTCACTGTTTTAATTAATTTTTACCAGGTACGTCACTGTTTTAATTAATTGTTATCAGGTAAGTCACTGTTTTAATTAATTGTTATCAGGTACGTCACTGTTTTAATTAATTTTTACCAGGTACGTCACTGTTTTAATTAATTGTTATCAGGTACGTCACTGTTTTAATTAATTGTTATCAGGTAATTCACTGTTTTAATTAATTATCAGGTACGTCACTGTTTTAATTAATTTTTATCAGATTGCTAACCTATCTTATTTAATTGTTACAGGTACATTATATATCTTAATTGTTTTTTTATAGGTAACCTATCTTAATTAATTGATGCCAAGTAGGTTATCTATCTTAAATAATTGTAATAAGGTAGTGACCTATTTTAATTAATTGTAGCCAGATACGTCACTATCTTAATTAGTTGTTACCAGGTCCGTCTCCTATTTTAATTAATTATTAATAAAAAAATCATAGACACTGGTACAGATCTTGCTTGAGGTTCTAGTCTGGCCAGATGTTTTCTATTACAGGCACCTGTAGCCAGATGTTTTCTATTACAGGCACCTGTAGCCAGATGTTTTCTATTACAGGCACCTGTAGCCAGATGTTTTCTATTACAAGCACCTGTAGCCAGATGTTTTCTATCTTAGGCACCTGTAGCCAGATGTTTTCTATTACAGGCACCTGTAGCCAGATGTTTTCTATCTTAGGCACCTGTAGCCAGATGTTTTCTATTACAGGCACCTGTAGCCAGATGTTTTCTATCTTAGGCACCTGTAGCCAGATGTTTTCTATTACAGGCACCTGTAGCCAGATGTTTTCTATTACAGGCACCTGTAGCCAGATGTTTTCAATTACAAGCACCTGTAGCCAGATGTTTTCTATTACAGGCACATGTAGTCAGATGTTTTCTATTACAGGCACCTGTAGCCAGATGTTTTCTATTACAGGCACATGTAGTCAGATGTTTTCTATTACAGGCACCTGTAGCCAGATGTTTTCTATTACAAGCACCTGTAGCCAGATGTTTTCTATTACAGGCACCTGTAGCCAGATGTTTTCTATTACAAGCACCTGTAGCCAGATGTTTTCTATTACAGGCACCTGTAGCCAGATGTTTTCTATTACAGGCACATGTAGTCAGATGTTTTCTATTACAGGCACCTGTAGCTAGATGTTTTCTATTACAGGCACCTGTAGCCAGATGTTTTCTATTACATGCACCTGTAGCCAGATGTTTTCTATTACAGGCACCTGATGAACAGGTCGAAGGAAGAGCAGAAGGTCTCTAAAGCTAACACAGAGGCCAGCGACGAAAAAGATAACGAAGACGAGGAGGACGATGACGACTCTAACGATGATTATGACATGCCCCTGCATGTAAGTGATACCTGTCTGTTGCCATAACGACCACACCTGATCACGACCACACCTGTATGAACAAGACCACACCTGTCTAATCTCGACCACACCTGAACACGACCACACCTGTATTACATAACAAAACTTAGGATCAAACAGAAAGTCGACAAGGTTCAAAGGCTGTCATTGACACAAAACGTCAACAACACCAAATATGTTCGGACAATGCCTTCTGAGGAGAGGCCGACCAGAGAATAGTCTACGGCAAAATGTGCCTAAATTTCTTTTATAATTAACTTTTCTACCGCGTATTTAACTAAATACATAACAAAAGTTGAGATTGTTGTGTTAATTATCTAAGAGTATTTTTACTTACAATTGTTATAAATCATAATGCTTTTAAGGTCTATTAATAATTTATGCTATCAAAAAATACAACCCACAACAATAAACATACACAATTTTACAATTCTTAACAAATTAATAAAAATATTTCTAAAAAGATTTTTGTGACTTTTTTTCTGTGACTTTATTTCTGTGACTTTTTTTCCGATAAAATTTCCACTGTGACTTTTTTTCTGTGACTTTTTTTCCTAGCAAAAACTGTGACTTTTTTTCTGTGTTTTTTTTCCTGTGACTTTTTTCCGTTCACCTAATCTCGACCACACCTAATCACGACCACACCTAATCTCGACCACACCTGATCACGACCACACCTGTATGTTCTCGACCACACCTGACCACGACCTATAATCTTGTCCTCTGAATCCTCAGATTGCCGAGTCTGCCGAAAAGAATGTCCCCCGAATGGACAATAAACTTGAGCAATACTTTAACCCTACAAACGCCATAGGGGAGCCGAGGTAAAGAAATATTTTTTTTCATCCAATACTTTAACCCTACAAACGCCATAGGGGAGCCGAGGTAAAGAAATATTTTTATTTCATCCAATACTTTAACCCTACAAACGCCATAGTGGAGCCGAGGTAAAGAAATATTTTTATTTCATCCAATACTTTAACCCTACAAACGCCATAGGGGAGCCGAGGTAAAGAAATATTTTTATTTCATCCAATACTTTAACCCTACAAACGCCATAGGGATAGCCGAGGTAAAAAAAATCTAAGTTTTAAATATTTAGGGTTAGGATTAGGATTGTATATATGACAAAGTGGGGGGGGGGGGGTATTTTTGTATTAGGAGTCTGAGGTTCATATATTCAAGGTTGCAGGGCAGAGGTTATATAAACCTATTTTTTTTAGGGTTGTCTGTCAGATGGAGATGGGGGAGGGGGGGGGGTAACTTAACGGAGACACATTGCTAATCTTTGCCTAGAACTACAATGATGTTTTTACAACAGGTACATCACCTCAATGCGAGACAACATCCTGTACGACGACAGCCACAACAACACCGGCGGCGGCAACAACGACGGCAACAACAGCGCCGTCTGGCCGCGGCGTCATCAACACGACCGGCGCCATCTTGGAATGACGTCATACGAAGACTGCGTGCCGGGTCACGTGACGAGCGAGACCCGCCCACATTTAGACACCGATACCCACAACACCGTGGTCAGTATCGATACTGGGGACTCGAGCGATGAGTGCGACGAGGAATCGATTTCCATCGACAATTTAAAATCCCCAGAACAAAAAACCACTCCACAATCTGGTATCGGAACACAGATATATGTATTCGGTTCTGACCAGATCAAAAGCAAAGCTGACCTACGAGAGAGTAAAAAGAAAAACAAGGATGACGATACCAGTCATCCTTTTAACATCAACAACAGCAACTACAACAATCTCAATGGTTGCAAGAATCAAGTTTTCCTTGAAGAGAAGGAGAGCAACATTAATCAAAATCAGAATAACAACACGCAACATTTCAACAGCGCTGGTCTGGAGACGAAGACGCTGTGTCATTTTCTTGTAGAGAAGTCAGGGGCCTTTTGTAAAACAACTTCGTTCCCGGAGGTAAAAATTGACCAACATGTCTTTGATATAACTGATATGAACTGGGAATTTGGCGAGGGCAACATTGCAGTGACAGAAAACAAGGTGCTAGAGGTGGGGAGAGAAAACAGACAGCAGGCTGGCAC
The DNA here is from genome assembly GCF_028476545.2 of Physella acuta. Taxonomy (NCBI): domain Eukaryota; kingdom Metazoa; phylum Mollusca; class Gastropoda; family Physidae; genus Physella; species Physella acuta. The sequence goes on from NW_026733395.1 coordinate 29,909, forward strand.
TGTCGAAGTAATGGCGAGCTCGAAAGATGGGATTGATCTTAAAACCGGAAGTGACGTAGAGCAGATGGATACCGGATCTGACGAAGACAATGTTTCTGGGTGTTCCACGTTGGATATTGAGTGTATCCACCTTGACCAGGTCCAGCCTGAGCTGGCTAAATGCGCCTGCGGTGGGTTACCGGATGCGTTTTGCGCGTTTTCAGACAGCCGGCGATTTAGATTCGGACATCGGAATACTTGGCCTGAGACGCTAGGACCGGAGGATTCATTGACGGGGTCAAATTATGTAGGACAAGGACATTTTCCAATTTCAGAGCATGCAGGACATCATCCAACTTGGCCAGAACGTCTATCTGTAGGACTAGGACATATGTCATCAAGACATTCAGGACGTGTGAGTGCGCAGGTAACAGGACATTCAACAGCTCACCTTCCGTTAGACCCGCCAGTCAGTTTCGCTGTTCTGGAACAGTCTCCAACCAAAGATAACTCTTCTACCTGCATGACCTCTGACCCCAGCCAACGCTTCTCCGTGGGTTTAGAGCACCAAGCACCAGAAATAGACGCCGGAGATCTTGCCGTAGCAGGCTCAAACACTGTAGGGGCCTGTGGTCAAAACAACTTGTCCTCCTCTACTGAAGCAAGTCGGTCTTTGTCTGAAGTAGACAGACATGGGCGTGGAAGTCAGACTCTGAGAACTAAACGTAGACCAAGCTACAGACAGAAAGACCGTAAAGACCTTTTGAAGCGTGATCGTGACTGTTACCATAGTAACAGGGACAAATTATTAAAGAAAACTTTACCTGTCGGTATTCAGCAAGGGGCTACAGAAGTAAGCAGTGCTAGTCCACCGAACAGACTATCTTATCGCAAACACGACGTTGCGAAAATGGAAACTATTACAGAAATAGGTAGTGGTGGTAGATATTGCGTTGTAGGGCCTGAAACAGACGACTACCAACAACCAGAGTTGAGCGAGGCTGGTGTTGAAGTCAGTAGACAAAATCTTACGGAACAGGAGACTGTAAATAGCGATAATGTTCCCCATCTATACCGCGGTCATGGTACCTGTTGCCGTGAGGTGACTTGCTGCCCTGAGGGGGGCTGCCAGCGCGTCGATGCTGAGCTCAACACGAACAACAGCGGCTGCTTCAAATGCTGCTGTGCCAGCGACAGCGACGACACCCACAACGAAAGAGTCTTCATCCAAAACCTGCCCCGGTCGACGGAGAACGTCCAGAGCTCGAAGAAGGTCGTATCCCAGCAGGACTTCGAGCGCGTCAGCTTCTCCAAGTACTCGGGCATCAAGGACCACGTCAACGACGAGAACAACAGCTGCGACTCGGCCGAGGGCGACAGCGCGAGAAAGACGTTCAGGGACCAGAACCTGAGCGGCTCGAGCTCCAACGAGAGACTGGGCTCGCTCGGTGTCTTAGACAAGATGGAGGAGAGCTTGTCGGCTGACGGTGACGTCACGTGTAAACGTCATGACGTCAACACGAACGAGAGCCGCGGGGGTGGTGGAGGGGTGACGAGCCCAGACAACCCGGATGTTAAAGAAAAGTCGCCATCTATCGGAGGAAAGGAAGTCTCTTTTAAAAAAGATACATTCACTGAAAATAGCTTGCCTCGAAAGGTGAAACGCTTTAGGAAATCTGTGAAGAAAAAAAAAGCAATCGATAGTAAAAATGAATGCAATAAAAGTAGCAATAAGCCGGAGACAGATTTCGTGAAACCGGAAACCGTGAACAGAGAGTCAGACAGTAGTTCGGACGATAGCGAGCCCGCCGATAGCGAGTCGTCGGAAAGCAGCTCAGAAGAAGATGCGAACAAAAGCGAGTCGGAGGAAAGTAAATCGCCCGAAAGCAGCTCCACGTCCAGCGAGTCGGAAGACGACGACGACGAAGAAAAAAAACCGGAAAAAGAGAGTTTGAAACCGGTTGATCCGGCCTTGGACCCGATGATGAACCCGATGTTTTTCCCCGGGCCGCCGTTCTGGCCACCGATGAACCCCCCGATGGTCCCAGCCCCGCAGCCGCCCCCTCGCAAGAAGGGGTGGCTCGACTGGTGCCCTTTCAAGAAGCGGAAGAAACAGTTCCCCCCGCAGATGGCGCCGCAAAAAGCCGACTCCGAACACTCCGTCAGGTCACCAAGACACTACCGACCCCCACACCAGCCAGTCTACCCCCCGGTGGTAGCCCCCCACGTGCAGACCAGCCCCTACCTCTTCCCCGCCTTCCCCAACCCTTACATCGGCCAGTGGCAGGGTCCCGTGGGGTACCCCTGCCGGTACCCCGCCTCTATGAACATCAACACCTCCAAAAACAGACCCAAGAAGAGAAAGAAAAGACAAAGAAGTACGTTGCTTTGGACACTAAAACATCCGTATAATTTCTTAGGATATTTCCGGGGTTTTAATGGAAAATCTCTGCTACAATTCTGCCTTACTCCGTCTGTTTAACACTATTATCTGCTACACATTTTTGTCTTAACACTCGCTTTATTTAACTGCTCCTACCCGCGCCTTGTCTTTCTCTCCACCTACCTGTCCCTCTACCGTTTACCTTCTCCGGTGCCCCCCCCCCCTCCTGTCTGCCTTGTCTATCTCTATATCTATCTACCCCTCTACCATCTGACATCTATGGCTGCCCCCCCCCTTCTCCCGCTATGGATACTCTCTGCCTGATCGCGTTCCTCTTTCTCCCTACTGCGTCTCTGTAACGTAATCACTTCCTCCTATTCCCCCCCCCCTATTTTCCCGACGAGCTGCTGGACGCTAAACTTATTAAACAACTTTTGTCTAGGACAGACTGTCAGCTTCCGGGACGAGTTTCTCAACCTGGAGCGTCACAAGAAGAAACTTCTGGAGACGCTTAAGTTTACCTTCGCTCTCAGGAACCCGGACAAGAACAGGTCAGGGCATGACGCATTTAAATTAAAGCTGACCGGAAAGATGCGCAACGGAAAACTGCGCAAGAGAAAATTTTAGTGCGCAAGGGAATTTTTGTTTTCTTATTCGAGCATTTATAGACATTAACAAAGATAACTACATATGTATTGCATCATAATGACACATATTTCCACGAAATATTACACAATTTAAGTATATAAGATTAATTATTTTGAATTTTGCGCATTTTTTTGTTAGCGCATTTTTCCGTTGCGCAATTTTCCGATTGCGCATTTTTCCGGAAACCAAATTAAAATATATAACAAATAGTTTAGCACGCTAACCTGGATAGCGAGTGGGTTGTCCCCCTTGATACACCCGTACACCAGTCGTCTCCCTTTGCAGGTTCCCTTACATTCTCCCGCCCGATCACACCCGGGTTATTATCGAGATGATGACGCCGGGCGATACCGACTACTACAACGCCAGCTACATCGACGTGGACTCGGACATCTTGTACATCGCTGCCCAGAGTCCATTCTCTCCGGCCACTGTGGGCGACTTCTGGAGGATGATCTTACAGAACAGGTAACCGGCACACGTAACCGGAACACGTAACACAGGTAACCGGCATACGTAACACAGGTAGCCGGCAGTTGTAACACAGGTAACCGGCACACGTAACACAGGTAACCGGCATACGTAACACAGGTAGCCGGCATTTGTAACACAGGTAGCCGGCAGTTGCAACACAGGTAACCGGCACACGTAACACAGGTAACCGGCATACGTAACACAGGTAGCCGGCATTTGTAACACAGGTAGCCGGCAGTTGCAACACAGGTAACCGGCATTTGTAACACAGGTAACCGGCACAAGTAACACAGGTAGCCGGCAGTTGTAACACAGGTAACGGGCAGTCGTAACACAGGTAACCGGCATAGGTAACATAACCGTCAGTTGTAACACTGCAGTTTTAAGGGGTCAGTAGACTGAACAGTGACTTCATTTTAGGGTGATGGCGGTCTTTCTTTTTGTGACACTTGGGGGATTGGAGGGCGGACGAAATGGTATTAAAAAGATTGGATGAGACTTTGCTCCAGTATGAGACAACGGCTGGAAGTAAATCGGGTTACTCCAGAACGACCTTGACCTCATTAACTTCTTATTATTTTGTTCTCATGAACTTGTCGGCAGGGTGGAGACGATAGTCATGTTGTGCGCATGCGTGGAGGGCGGCATCATCAAGTGTGAGCAATACTGGGCCGACTCGGGAGTCTTTGCGGGCGGGTCGGTGTTGGTGGAGACCATCAACCAGTCCTGGTATGCCGAGTTTGTCGTCAGGTCAGTGACCGGAAGTCGGACATTTACAATTTTTTTTTTACTGTCAGTTATTTTCAAATAAAATATCTATTTTGGTCTGTTTCAAGAATATTGACATTCATCTTTATTCTGGTCTTTCTCTCACCTATGTTTGACGTTATGTTATTTTGGTTTGTATATCAAAAATATTTTGGCCTTTTTTTCCAAAAATACTGGCCATTATTTTTGTGTCTGTTGCTCAATATTTCTGGCCTTTGTTTTGGGCACTTTTCTTCATAATATTTGCCTCATTTTATTTTTGCCTGTTTCTCCAGAATATTGTCATCTAATTTTTTTGGGGTCTGTTTTCTAGATAATATTGACTTATTTTTATTTTGGCCATTTTTTCTAGATTATTTTGGCCTTAAATTTTATTTTGGCAATTTTATTTTTCTGAATAACTTTGTCCTGTATATTTTATTTTGCCCTGTCTCCCCAGGACGTTGAAACTCAGTGCCTCCAACGTCTGTGAGTCCTACGTGACCCAGTTCCAGTTCTTCACCTGGCCCCTGGACGGGATGCCGTTTGACTGTTTCCCGCTCCTGGAGCTGCGGTACAAGGTCCGGCGTTTCTATGGCAACCGGAACACGCCCATCGTGGTGCACTGTGGGACGGGCGTGGCGCGGACTGCGGTCTACATCGCCGTGGACCTGTTGATAGAGCAGTACGGCAACGTTGGGGAGGTGAGGTGGGGACTGTGGGGTGAGTGTGGTAGGGGGTGTGAGGTGGGTGGGTGTGAGGTGCGTATGTGAGGTGGGCGTATAAGGTGTGTGTGGTGGGGTGAGTGTGGAAAGGGGTGTGAGGTGGGTGTGAGGTGCGTGTGTGAGGTAGTGGTATAAGGTTGTGTTTGGTGGGGAGGGGGTGTGAGGTGGGGTGAGTGGGGTAAGGTGGGAGGGTGAGGTGGATAGTGCGAGGTGGGTGGTGTGAATTGGATGATGTGGTAGGTGGAGTGAGTTGTGGGAGTTGTGTTAGTTGTGCGGTGACTTGTGGGAGGTGTATGGTGTGATAAATATCAATAGGTGGACGTTGACAATTTTCATGGGGGGTGGGGGTGAAAGTAAAGTTTATGATTTGAAGGCGAAGCATGTTTCTGTTACATTACTGCTATAAACAGAAGAGGCCCCACACAATTAGATCGGTGAAGGCCACACCTCCATCTATCCACAACTCAATCCCTCACATCGGCGGTACTAGTTGTATGTAACATGTTTGAATTGCACTGTAGTTCTACACAAGTTAGGTCCCATTTAAAGCCGAATGACAACTTATGGTTTTATAATATCTCCGTGTAACCAGTATTCGAACCCTCAACTTTCCGGTCTTTACTCTCGTTTACACCAGCACACCGTCTATTAATATATACTTTGAACTGTCATGTCGAGACGCTAAAACACGTCGATGTCCCCGCACTGTAGATGAACGTCCACAAGTTCGTCAAGCGCATGTGATCGACTTATGATTTTATAATATCTCCGTGTAACCAGTACTCGAACCCTCAACTTTCCGGTCTTTACTCTCGTTTACACCAGCACACCGTCTATTAATATATACTTTGAACTGTCATGTCGAGACGCTAAAACACGTCGATGTCCCCGCACTGTAGATGAACGTCCACAAGTTCGTCAAGCGCATGTGATCGACTTATGATTTTATAATATCTCCGTGTAACCAGTACTCGAACCCTCAACTTTCCGGTCTTTACTCTCGTTTACACCAGCACACCGTCTATTAATATATACTTTGAACTGTCATGTCGAGACGCTAAAACACGTCGATGTCCCCGCACTGTAGATGAACGTCCACAAGTTCGTCAAGCGCATGAGAGAGTCGCGCCCGTTTATGGTGCGCACACTGAGCCAGTACAAGTTTATCTACGAGTGTCTTCTGGAGGAGTTTCAGGCGGGGGACACCATGCTGGGGCTGGACCTCAAGGACAAGTACCTGGCTCTGTGCCAGAGGAACCCGCAGTCTGGTCAGTAGGGTCTCGTGAGCTGGACTTTTGTAGAGCTGGTTTGGTGGGAGGGGGTGTAGGGGGGAGGGTCAGTAAGGGTATTTTTGTTTAGGGGAGAGCCAGAGTGTATAGGGGAGGGTCAGTTATGTGAATGGGAGGATCATTTTTGTGAAGTGTAGGATCGGTTGTGTTTAGGGTCATTTTTTGAGAAGAGGAGGGTCGGTTTGTGGTTAGGGGAGAATCACTTATGTGAGTAGGAGGTGGGTCATTTATGTGTAGTGGATAGTGTTTCTTCCCCCCCCCCCCCCTGGAGAGTCTACCGCCCACCCCCCCCCCCCCCTCCCCGAAAGAATTGGGTTCCATATAGAAACCCCGGAAATTTTAGTCCGCCCCCCTTCTCCGAAAATTTCAAGTGTCGCCCCCCCCCCCTCGAACGAAATGGAATTTATATAGAAAATATACTTTTAACAGTGTCCGCCCTCCCCCGGACAAATTTTCAAGTGCCCCCCCCCCCCCTCCCCTCGGAGAAAAAAAAGTCTGGAAGAAACACTGGTAGGGGAGGGTCTGTTGTGTGTAGGGTAAGGTCTGTGATTTTTTAACCTTAACTATGAACCTATTGTTTTCTGTGCTATTTTAACCCTAACCCTGAACCCTTGTCGTACCAGACGGGACCTACCTAATGGACCAGTTCAAGATGCTGTGTCGGTTCACGCCCAAACTCCTCGCCCAGCTGTGTACCGTGGCCCTCTCTAAGGAAGTGAGATGTAAAATTATTCTTAACTTTGACCAATTCACTAACATAGTTTTTTTTAATTTAAAATTATTTAAAAAGAAATATTTTTCAGTAGCCAAAATACGTTTAGTATTTTAAATACTTATGGCATGTTAAAAAATATTAGAACAGTTTAAAGTTGAGATAAAACAAGATTTCATCAAGGATAAGATGGCAGATTAATGTGTATGTATGTAATGATTCTATTAGACTAGTCTGAGCTTTATTGGGAACCTTATTGTTGGAAGTCATAATTCTGCGTGTAGCTGATCTCGCTGGGTAGATTTACCTAGAGCCCTAGTCAGTTATCTTTTTCATGACGTCACACAATAATACAATGGTCAGTTAACTTTTCCTTGACGTCATGGACAGTGGTCAGCTGTCTAGAATAGTTTTGATAGGCTGATTAAATTTAAAAAAAAAACGTCTGCACCAAGTGAGTGGATATTTCAGCACCAAATCTTGCATAATGTTATAATAAAGGCTCTGCTTTGTTTACAAGATACGCTGTATTTACTTCAGCACTCGTCTAACTAAAATCCTGAAAAATATAGAGCTGTTTATTTGTCAAATTTTGTTTTAGATTTTTTTAAAATGGATTTTAAAATGAAAACGTTCAGAGCTTTAACGCTGATATTTGGTTTTAGAACAAGCAAAGAAACGTTGACCAGCGAATTGTCCCCCCTGACCTGTTCCTACCTGTCATATCGACCAAAAGTAAGTCACCATGTGTACACGTGTCTCTGTAGAATACAGGTGTAAATGTGAACATGACGCCAGGTAAGTTGATCTCATACACAGGTGTACCCATATGCTCTACTAGTGCATGATTTCAACCAATGAAAAGAGAGATTTTGGTCAGGTGATACCCCCTCCCCACTTTACAATTTTAATCATACCATTGGAAGACTGATGAGCACGCCATTTTCTGACCAATCAAATGGGTCATTTCTGTAACAGACGATTGGTCCTCATTAAATCATACTCAAATAACTTTTTACATTAGGTGACCCCTGACCCCTCCCCCCAATTCTAAGCAATAGAATTAGTTCCTCACATCAGGTGACCCCCCCTTCCTCCAATACTTAGCAATATCATGTGACCCCTCCCCTCTTTCCGTTAGGTGACCCCCACCCTAACCAATAGAATTGTCTCTTTCCGTTAGGTGACCCCCACCCTAACCAATAGAATTGTCTCTTCCCGTCAGGTGACCCAACCCTCAGCTCGTACATTAACGCCGTGTTCATCAACGGCCACCGGCGGAGGAACGAATTCATCCTGACCCAAACACCTCTCACCAACACGGTCTTCGAGTTCTGGAAGATGATCTACGATTACCAGGTAGGATCAATAATCAATCACATATCGATCAGGTGGCAGGATCAATAGTCAATCACATATCGATCATGTGGCAGGATCAATAGTCAATCACTTATCGATCATGTGGCAGGATCAATAGTTAATCACATATCGATCATGTGGCAGGATCAATAGTCAATCACATATCGATCAGGTGGCAGGATCAATAGTCAATCACATATCGATCATGTGGCAGGATCAATAGTCAATCACTTTATTATGTATGGTATACGTCACATTATACGTCGCATGTATGGTATACGTCACATGTATGGTATACATCACATGTATGGTAAACGTAATATGTTATACGTCACATTATGTTATACGTCACTAGCGTAAAACCTTACAGGTACAATCCATCGTCATGTTTGGAGACTGCAATGGCATGAACCAAGAGAAATATTTCCCGACTTCCGGAGGGCGGTACTTCGGTTCCGTCCTGGTAGAGCACGTCAACACGGCCAAGGCGGAGTCGATCACAGTCCGGAACATGAAGATTAGCTGCATCAACTTCACGGGCATGGAGAGAATGGCGCTACGACATGTAGGTGGTGGGGTGGGGGGGATACGACATGTAGGTGGTGGGGTGGGGGGGCGATACGACATGTAGGTGGTGGGGGGGTGGAGATGGGGGGCGATACGACATGTAGGTGGTGGTGGGGGGGGGGGCGATCGATAACACATGTAGGGGGTGGTGGGGGCGATACGACATGTAGGTGATGGTGGGGGGGGGGGACGATACGACATGTAGGTGGTGGGGGGGGGGGGGCGATACGACATGTAGGTGATAGGGGGGGGGGGGGGCGATACGACATGTAGGTGATAGGGGGGCGATACGACATGTAGGTGATAGGGGGGGGGCGATACGACATGGAGGTGGTGGGGAGGGGGAGGGGGGCGATACGACATGGGGGTGGTGGGATGTGGGGGCGCTACGACAATAAGGTGATATCTGTGAGGGAGGGCTGGGTTGAAGTGCGCTCAGACATGTAGGTGATATCTGGGAGGGTGGGGGGGGGGGGGGGAGGAGCTGGAGAGAAGGGCGCTACAAAATGTAAGTGATGTCGGGGGGGGTGTGAGTTTCTTTCAGGCATCTATGACCCGGAGCACGACCACTGCTCTACCCCCCCCCCCCCCTCAAACGTAAAAGAATATATATTTTTATATAGACGTACATTCTTCAACCATTGCCCCCCCCCTCCGATGTTTCAAGTGCCCCCTCTTCTCCCCCAAAAGTGTTTACTTGTATGCTGTATGTGGGCATGGAGTATGGATGCATGTTTGTCCAAACCGTTGTTTTCTATGTTGGAATTACAGAATGGTTATGGTTTTAACCGATCCAGTTTCAGATTAAGAAATGGGGCGAGACCCAGAGGTCGTCCAAGGGGTCAGCAGATATCGTGGCCAGCAGTAACTATGACATGCTGATGTTGATGGACCTAGTCAAGGAATGGCAGACGATAGCTAACAGGTTACTGCCGATTTTAACTCAACGCTCATATTTAGATTGACGTTGAATTTTTTAAATTTCTGATTAAGTTCGCCTTTAAATTAGTGATTGTTAATTAGTGATTGTTTACGTTGTGTTGCCAAAACAGGAGGTCAAGGCCAGTCGTGGTCGTCTGCAGTGACGGAGCCAGGCTTTCCGGTCTGTTTGTGACATGCGCAGTGGTGTGCGAGAAAATGCGAGAAGAGAAGGAGGTGGATTTGTACCACACCGTCAAACACATCAAGCGCAGGAGGCCTCAGATCATTTCAGATTTTGTATGTTTTTTGTTGGCTGTTTTTTTTTGTTTGATTAAAAAACTTCACGGGGTAAAGTGAAGTTTCAAACCTGACGGTCTATAGGGCAAGTGTAGTAGAATTCACTTGTTTCTGTGACCTCGACATATGAAGGGATACTGTGGTCAGCACTTTGCCCAGCCGCCTTTACTTTCCGTAACGTGAGTTAGGTACCCATCAGAGCTGGATGGACTCAGGGACGGTCTACTGACTTGAACCCGGATTCGAACTCGAGACTTAGGGGTTAGCAGTCCAGCAGCTCTCTAACACTAGACCACTCCGTCCCCTAGCTGAGAGGGTACTGTGATGTAAATATTAAAGTACCAACTATTGAACTCCACCAACAGCTGTTGTAACTGTCCTATAAACAGTGGTTGTAACGTGAACTCTAACCCTAGCTAGAATCCTAAAGATAGAGCTCAAAATTACAGAAGGGGTCGTCCGTAAATGACGTCACATTTCTAACGGGAAGCGGGAGGGGTTTAGGCTTTAGTGACGAAATGTCGAAATGTGACAACGGAATGGGGGGAGGGGGGGGGGAGGGAGCGGGTTATAAGTAAGTATGACGTCATATGTTCGCATTTTTTTGTACAGAGTATTTGCTGTTATTTTGCATCTTTAATCAAACTCGATGGATATTTAACCCCACCACCTCACTAAGATAACGGTGCAAAAAAAAAAAAAATCAATTTGGAATCTTGTGTATGGCTGAAGTGCCAAGTTATTTAAAAAAATTTCACTTCTGATAATTTGTGACGATGGGGGAGATGAGGGTGGGGGTTAAAAATTGTCAAATAAAAACAACGTAAGGTCGTTTATGGACAACCCTTAATTTAAATCACGCTTGCATTAAAAGTGTTTATTTTTAGATGCAGGCTAGAGAAAAACTTGTACTGAGTATTAAGTTGTGCCAGTTGTTTATGGTAGAATGTCTCAATGATGTTTATTTACCAGATTCTGGAATTTTGAACTATTTTTGTTTGTTTGTTTATGAAGTGGTCATGTTTTGGTTAAATATACATCTACAATGGTAAGGTTTTACTTACCTGTTCATCTGTTCATGTCACGTGGTCTAATGACGTATACAATGTTTTGAATGTCCAGGACCAGTACAGGTTTCTGCATCAAGTCTTGTGGGAATTTATGCTCAAGTCTGGTCTGTCGTCTGAGGGCAGGATGTCCGGGGACTTTACACATGGTCAGTTGGGTTAGGGTTAAGTTCAAGGTCAAGTCTGGTCTGTCGTCTGAGGGCCGAATGTACGGGGACTTTACACATGGTCAGTTGGGTTAGGGTTAAGTTCAAGGTCAAGTCTGGTCTGTCGTCTGCGGGCAGAATGTCCGGGGACTTTACACATGGTCAGTTGGGTTAGGGTTAAGGTCAAGGTCAAGTCTGGTCTGTCGTCTGAGAGCAGAATGTCTGGGGACTTTACACATGGTCAGTTGGGTTAGGGTTAAGGTCAAGTCTGGTCTGTCGTCTGAGGGCAGGATGTCCGGGGACTTTACACATGGTCAGTTGGGTTAGGGTTAAGTTCAAGGTCAAGTCTCCCCTGGTATCTGAGGGCAGAAGGTTTGCGGACTTTACACATGGTCAGTTGGGTTAGGGTTAAGTTCAAGGTCGTCTGGTCTGTCGTCTGAGGGCCGAATGTCCGGGGACTTTACACATGGTCAGTTGGGTTAGGGTTAAGTTCAAGGTCGTCTGGTCTGTCGTCTGAGGGCCGAATGTCCGGGGACTTTACACATGGTCAGTTGGGTTAGGGTTAAGTTCAAGGTCAAGTCTGGTCTGTCGTCTGAGGGCAGAATGTCCGGGGACTTTACACATGGTCAGTTGGGTTAGGGTTAAGTTCAAGGTCAAGTCTGGTCTGTCGTCTGAGGGCCGAATGTACGGGGACTTTACACATGGTCAGTTGGGTTAGGGTTAAGTTCAAGGTCAAGTCTGGTCTGTCGTCTGCGGGCAGAATGTCCGGGGACTTTACACATGGTCAGTTGGGTTAGGGTTAAGGTCAAGGTCAAGTCTGGTCTGTCGTCTGAGAGCAGAATGTCTGGGGACTTTACACATGGTCAGTTGGGTTAGGGTTAAGGTCAAGTCTGGTCTGTCGTCTGAGGGCAGGATGTCCGGGGACTTTACACATGGTCAGTTGGGTTAGGGTTAAGTTCAAGGTCAAGTCTCCCCTGGTATCTGAGGGCAGAAGGTTTGCGGACTTTACACATGGTCAGTTGGGTTAGGGTTAAGTTCAAGGTCGTCTGGTCTGTCGTCTGAGGGCCGAATGTCCGGGGACTTTACACATGGTCAGTTGGGTTAGGGTTAAGTTCAAGGTCGTCTGGTCTGTCGTCTGAGGGCCGAATGTCCGGGGACTTTACACATGGTCAGTTGGGTTAGGGTTAAGTTCAAGGTCAAGTCTCCCCTGGTATCTGAGGGCAGAAGGTTTGCGGACTTTACACATGGTTAGTTGGGTTAGGGTTAAGGTCAAGTCTCCCCTGGTATCTGAGGGCAGAAGGTTTGCGGACTTTAGGGTTAGGATTAAGGTCACTGTCAAGGCTCGCATTAATAACTGTTGTTTACTCTGTAGTCGAGCCTCAGGACTATAGTGAAGAAGAGAACGACGAGCAAGTGGAGGCGGGGCTTGGGCGATTCGATGACGACACGGAGACGACGGAGGTGTTCTATGACCAGGAGCAGAACCCAGAGCACCCCGGGCTGGGGGAGCCCGACCTAGAGGAGCCCGACCTAGAGGAGCCCGACCTAAGGGAACCCGAGTTGTACCAGAATTCCATGCGCGCGTTTCGTTCATTCATCGAGAAGGAGCCAGATGAGGCGGAACCGTTGGACGGCCAGATGGACGGCGAGATGGACGGCGAGCTAGACGGCCAGCTGGACGGCCAGCTAGAAGACCCACTGGAGGTGGATGAGTTCTGCTCTTATTTCCCCCGCCGGTCGCAAAAGTACCGGATGTCAAACCCTAGGGACGAAGACGAAGAGCTGGATGATCTATTTGAAGAGAAGTACCTAACGCTGCTGGACGCCATCCGGCCCAGGGGCGACTCCAAAACGAGGCAGTTCTACGAGATGAACAAGGAGCTGTACCGGAGGAATCAGCGTAAACCGAGGTCGCGACGAGCGTCCTTGTCGTCCGGGAGGAGGTCGAGCGACGAGGTCAAGGTCAACTTGAACTCCAAGATCCGAGATCGGGACTCCCCCAGGGGTACGGTGGAGCTGGCCCCGGTGTACAGCTCAACGCCCGTCTCCCCCAGCAGCCGACACTCGTCACGGTGGGCGGGGCTGAAGGAACAGGTCAGCCGGCCGCAGAGGGCGGCGTTCAACTCCAACCGGGAGTCGAAATCAGACGGGGAGATGATGTCGCCGAGGAGGAGATCGGTGAGAAAGAAATCGTTCATGTCGAGAGAAGACATTTTGAGCCTGCTGGCGAGGGAGGGGTTTGGGAGCAGGAGGGGCTCAAAGTCTCGCGCCGCCAGCCAGAGGGCGACGCCCCGCGGATCGAAACAGCTAGAACGGCCGTCACTGGAAGAGGCCTGGCTCAACGCGTCCCAACCTGCTCGGGCGAAGCGGAGTTTCGACGCGGGCAGTCCGAGGATCGAGTCTCACCCGAGGATCGAGTCCCACCCGAGGATCGAATCCCACCCGAGGATCGAGTCCCACCCGAGGGTCGAGTCCCACCCGAGGGTCGAGTCCCACCCGAGGATCGAGTCCCGACCGAGGATCGAATCCCACCCGAGGATCGAATCCCACCCGAGGATCGAGTCCCACCCGAGGATCGAGTCCCGACCGAGGATCGAATCCCACCCGAGGATCGAGTCCATCCCGGATGAAGTTGAAGACGACGGCGACGATTATGTCCAGGAAGTGAAGCGGCGCAGCAGTTCGGTGAGCAGAAAAAATTCGAACACGTTTTCACCTTCCGGTCCAAGCGTGCCCGGCATGCAGGGTGAAGGTCACGCGGGCAGACAGACCCCGGCCGCCAGAACCAGCCAGGGCATCCTGTCCGGCAAAAGTTTCTCGGCGTCTGGCCTTGACCCCAACAACGGTTTTCAGCCGAGAGGTCAGAAAGGTCTTCGAAGGTCACGCGTGTCTTTCGACACCGAGAACAAGAGGGTGTGGTCAAGAGGTCAGTCCCCAAAACCAAGCAGGATACAAATATCCAGCACGCTACATGGGCAGAAGAGTCCATTTTTCGAAGAAGTACCGGAAGTAAAGGATCAGTCAGGTCCGAATTCCAGAACAGCCATCAACAGGCAGCGGTCAGCGTCCAGCTCACGAGCGATTAGAAGGGAGGATAACTCGGTGTACGGCATTGAAGCGGGAAGCTACTCCGATAGAAGGATCTCGCAGGAAGGACGACGCAAAGAGAGTTTGGTGTTCAAGGACACGGCAACCGAGGTCTTTGAGTCGGGATTGGACGAGAGGAGGAAGGAGGGCGGGGCATCTTTGATGAAGCAGAAGTCTTCGACCCAGAAACTGTCATCGCCAGACAAGACAAAGTCACCGGGCTCGAAGTCGCCGAGGTATTTGGAGATTCCCCTAGAGTACCAGGAGCTTCTGGGTGGTATCCCTCGTCGTAGGCAGCAGCAGCAGCCGTCAGCACAGGACTCGAGACACGGTAGGTCATTAGTCAGCTAGAGGCTGTAGCAATATGTGCAGCTAGAGGCTGTAGCAATATGTGCAGCTAGTGGCTGCAGCTAGAGACTGTAGCTAGAGGCTGTAGCAATATGTGCAGCTAAAGGCTGTAGCTAAAGACTGTAGCTAGTTGCTGCAGCTAGAGGCTGTAGCTAGAGGCTGTAGCTAGAGGCTGTAGTCATATGTGCAGCTAGAGGCTGTAGCTAAAGAGTGTGGTTATATATGCAGCTAGAGGCTGTAGCAATATGTGCAGCTAGAGGCTGTAGTAATATGTGCAGCTAGAGGCTGTAGCTAGAGGCTGTAGCAATATGTGCAGCTAGAGGCTGTAGTAATATGTGCAGCTAGAGGCTGTAGCTAGAGGCTGTAGTAATATGTGCAGCTAGATGCTGTAGCTAGAGGCTGTAGCAATATGTGCAGCTAGAGGCTGTAGTAATATGTGCAGCTAGAGGCTGTAGTAATATGTGCAGCTAGAGGCTGTAGCTAGAGGCTGTAGTAATATGTGCAGCTAGATGCTGTAGCTAGAGGCTGTAGCAATATGTGCAGCTAGAGGCTGTAGCAATATGTGCAGCTAGAGGCTGTAGCTAGAGGCTGTAGCAATATGTGCAGCTAGAGGCTGTAGCTAAAGACTGGCGATATATGCAGCTAGATGATGTAGCTAAAGACTAGCTAGAGACTGTAGCTAGAGGCTGTAGTAATATTCAGCTAGACTGTAGCAATATAGGCAGCTAGACACTGTAGATAGATGCTGTAGCTATATATGCAGCTAGAGACTGTAGCATTATATGCAGCTAGAGGCTGTAGCTATATATGCAGCTAGAGACTAGCATTATATGCAGCTAGAGGCTGTAGCTATGTATGCAGCTGTAGCTAGAGGTTGTAGCAATATGTACAACTAAAGACTTGTAAAGCTATGAATATATAAGCATTATATAAAGTCATACACAAACAAGAATGTATTTGTTAGATATGACAGCGACGTTTCAAAATGTTAGAAAGTACGCTACACCTACGATAATCACAATCTGAGATGCCTTGACATTTGTTTTGACTGATCCAACTTTGACCCATGACCTTGACCCAAGTTTTAATGCAAGTTGTGGTCCGCAGGTCAAGGTGACAACTCACCTCCCTTTGTTTACACCGGTATGATGAGAGAGTTATCTGTCCATGATGACGACAGGTAGGGCCTACGTCACTAAACTACGTCACTAGCAAACTTTTTTTTCTGCTAGCCGCTACATCCGACTTTATCATGAATTTGCTGTCGTCTAATTAATTATAATATAGTCTGACATCTATTTTATGAAAGAAATTTATTACTTTTACCTTTTCTAAATGTGTTCTACTTTGCGGTTACTGTATGTATTTGGGCCCTAGTTCGGGTCCCGGGTTCGACTCTGTAAGACGTCCTTGAGTCCACCCAGCTCTGATGAGTACCTGACTCACATTTGGAAAACAAATGCGGTTAGGCATAGTGCTGACCACACCATCCCCTTGTATGCCTAGGTCATTAAAACAGTGGAACTCTACTTCATCTACCCTATGTGTCTTGGGAACGAACGGGAAAAGATAATGATAGTATCTATTTAGGCTTCATCCACTTTAGTAGATGTACATTCATTTATATAGGCCCAACCTAAACAATTGTTCCTTTTTATAACTAAACAATTACTTCTCTATAAACCAAAACAATTATTCTTGTATTTAACAAATGCCACCTCCCTCCCCCACCCCACAGACAGCCCAACGAAAAGCTGTCCCCCACGCGATCCGTCACCACACAGCCGAAAACCCCCACACCCATCCGGTCGGCGTCATCCAACTTACGGCCCCAGACACGGGACGGTGGGTGGCGGTCGCCGCCCAAATGTCCACCGGTGGGTTCAATGACCTCCAGCCCGCCTGGCTCCCCCAGGAGAGAGTCGTACAGGCCGAGCTCACCCATGAGGAACCAGAGGCTGACCGCGTGCACCCCACTGCATGACCCGTGAGTCCACGCCTCTGTGCATTATGTCTGTCTTCATTAACCCTTGAGTTTATGTCTGTCTTCATTAACCTCTGGGTCAATGTCTGTCTTCATTAACCCCTGGGTCAATGTCTGTCTTCATTAACCCTTGAGTCAATGTCTGTTTTCATTAACCCTTGAGTTTATGTCTGTCTTCATTAACCCTTGAGTCAATGTCTGTTTTCATTAACCCTTGAGTTTATGTCTGTCTTCATTAGCCCTTGAGTCAATGTCTGTCTTCATTAACCCCTGGGTCAATGTCTGTCTTCATTAACCCTTGAGTTTATGTCTGTCTTCATTAGCCCTTGAGTCAATGTCTGTCTTCATTAACCCTTGAGTTTATGTCTGTCTTCATTAACCCCTGGGTCAATGTCTGTCTTTCTTAACCCGTTTATTGCCTAAATCAAGTCAATTATCTTAAACAATCTCTGTTATCTCGACATTTCTTGTTAGCAATACAAAAATTACTTTGATCTATAATTGATCAGACCAGCCTACCGTCTCAATTAAAAATAAATTATTGCTTGTCCAGTTAGGGCCGTTGTGTCTTCTTTAGACTTGGTCTACAGACACTGGGTGTACGTGATGGTCACTTGTCTCCTGGCGTGTTTCAGGTGTGCTACAAGCGGCGATGGTCACCCACTGGTCAGTCGGCCGGACATCAGAGCTGGGGGTCAGCCTGAGCCACGTGACGGTTCGGACAACAGCACCACAGCCAACTCGTTTGACGACAGCAGCACCTCGGAGTATGACGTCTGCCTCATGTAGATGGGGGTGGGGGAAGGGGGGGTTTGTTCACTTGTCTCATTTAGCCCGGTCACGTGATTAGTAAGGCAGACTATGTGAAAGTGGTGTGTGCGGGTGTGTATGTTGAGAGTGTATGTAAGTGTATGTAAATGTGTACTTTTGATTACGTGCCCGTGAGAGAAAGTTGTGTAATTCACATGATTTTCAAAATTTTGATTTTAAAAAAAATTAAAATCTTGGTTTTGCAGCTTGAGTTGATCTTGTCAGTCCCAGCTTTTTAAACTTGTGAGCTACAGGCAATCTTTACTTGAGTGTTTTGGTTTTACTCCATGACCTAAATTCATAACTCAACAGTTTAAAAAAATAGATTTATTTTTCAAATATTTAAAAATTAAGAACAGAAGATCATCTAATCTAACTAATCAAACATGTGAAACCAGTCATCATCACACATCAACAACAGTAAACAACTCGCAGCGAGCATGTGAAAAATCAGGTACTGGTCAGGTAAGTGGTCAAGTGGTGCCCTAATGTACACTTCAGTCTGTCCGCAGCAGCCCATGAATTGTTCCCCATCAGAAACTGATCACACTTTTTAGAAAACAAAAAAAATCTCAACATTTTCAAGTCAACGATTTACACACAGAAATGGTTGAAGTGTTGTGTGTAATTAAAAATTAACATGAAATGTATGCAGTCTCTAAACTCACCATGCACAAAACAGCACTGATATTTCTTCCATCTACTCATGACATTTATTTCATAAAGATATATAGGAACTAATTCATATAACAAATATGTTGTACCACCTATATCTACTTCATAAAAGAAAAAAAAAACTGGTACATTTTAGTACCAATACATAAGTGGGTTCTCAGTTTAAATTATTTTAAGAATATGAAATGTAAAGTATAAAATCTTAGTGTTTTAATAAAAAAAAAATGTAGTGTAGTTATTGTCTACACAAAAGTGACACCCCTCATTTTAATGCATGGTATTTTACAAATTTTAAATTTAGTAATTAAAACAACCAACCTTCAAGTATATGTCAAAGAAAAGAAGTAAAAAAAAAATAATCTTCAACATGCACATGAAGAAGAAAATTATTCAAATAACATTAAAAAAATTTTTTTTTAAAAATTATTTTAGTAGTTTTAAAATTATTATTTTTCAAAGACCTTTCTTCAAATTTGAGTTACTGCACTTTCTTTACATTTACTGCACTGTCTAGACAGTTACTGCACTGTCTTGAGATTCCTAAGGGTCAAGTTAACAATGGACATGACTAGGTCATAATTACTTAACACAGTCACACCTCCACATCTCCACAATTCAACATTCAGATGCCCATGACTTTATAGAAAGGCTTGTACAAATCAAACAAATATAATACATCATAATTTAAAAAATTAAAAAATCATGAAGAGTTGTGGTTCTTCAATACAAGTATAAAAAAAATATCTTAATTATATGTTCATACTTTTAAATGCCATTAGAAAAAAAAAATGTTGAAAATAAAACAGAAATGCAAAAATCTGTCTAAGACGTGGTGAAACAAAACATAATTTATCAGTGAGGCATCTTGACAATGGTGACAGGGACCTTGGCATTACGGACCACAGAGGTGCTCACACTGCCCACAAAGACCCGCTGGATGGTACCCATGTCGCGGGTCCCCATAAAGATCTGGTCCACTTTCTCCTCGTCCGCTGCCTGCAGAATGGCCTCGTCTGGCTTCATGCCGGACTTGATCACAATGTAGCCTTTGATGCCTGGAGGTGGTAGATTATTTCACGGTTACTTCCCTTACACAGTGTTGGAAATGATAGCATTCGATAATTTATATATTTAAAAAAAAAATCGTTCATTTTCAATAAATTATTCTCCTTTTTAAATAGGAAGTATGTATATATACAAAATAGCGAGTTTTCATTTCAACTTATCTTTAAAAGTTGTGTGCAATTTTATCAGTTTTTAAAATCACGATTTTACGGTTAAATATGATGTTGCGTTAAAGGGAATTAACCATGAAAGTTTTAAAATGTATTTTTAATAATTTCATGTTTACTTCCCTTTGAAAGGTCTATGCACTATAATTAGCGTTTCTTTTATGATAAAGGGAACTAAACGTGAAAATATTAAAATACATTAAAATAATTGTATGGTTACTTCCTTTTGTTTCTGTTATGGTAATTTCATGGTTATTTCCCTTAGACCGTTAAATTAGTAATCGCTCAGCCCTTTCCCCTAAAAACTGATTTACAATAATTTACATTAGTTTCTCTGTTCAAGTAACTTGATTTATTACTTCCCTCAGCAGCAAGCTTTGTACAATGAAAATCGACAGCAACCATAATTTTTGACAATTCCAATTTTTTCACCCCCACCCTTTAGATTTCAACCTACGGACCATAAGGTATAAACCTACTACCAGTGGCGAAGCAAGGTCGGCTGTCACACGGTGTGGCACTTAATGGTGTCACCCCCCCCCCCCGAGGCGCAGCGACCCTTCCCGGGGACAAATTTTCGATTTGCAGCCCCCCCCCCCCCCCCAAACTTTCGATTCGCACCCCCCTCTAACTTTCGATTTGCACCCCCCCCCCTCAAAGTTTTCTCTATATATTTTGCTATTTTTTGCCTTGGCGACACCCCCCTAAATGGTGTCACCCAGTGCGGTCCGCACCCCCGCCCCCTCGCTACGCCTCTGCCTACTACTGACATTTAGATTGGAACCTACTGATATTAAGATTTTAACTGACCATTACATTTGAAGCAACTGACCTTTAGATTTGAACCAACTGACCTTTAGATTTGAACCCACTGACCTTTATATTTGAACCCACTGACCTTTATATTTGACCCAACTGACCTTTAGATTTGACCCACTGACCTTTAGATTTGAACCTACTGACCTTTAGATTTGAACCTACTGACCTTTAGATTTGACCCACTGACCTTTAGATTTGAACCTACTGACCTTTAGATTTGAACCTACTGACCTTTAGATTTGACCCACTGACCTTTAGATTTGAACCTACTGACCTTTAGATTTGACCCACTGACCTTTAGATTTGAACCTACTGACCTTTAGATTTGAACCTACTGACCTTTAGATTTGACCCACTGACCTTTAGACCTGAACCTACTGACCTTTAGATTTGAACCTACTGACCTTTAGATTTGACCCAACTGACCTTTAGATTTAAACCTACTGACACTAAAATTTGAGCCAACTGACCTTTAGATTTGGACCAACTGACCTTTAGATTTGAACCCACTGACCTTTATATTTGACCCACTGACCTTTAGATTTGAGCACCTCGTTAGCACTGCAGGTGATCTGGTCAGCTTTCTTGACGGCCTCCTGCACCTGTTTGCTGACACTGTCCACGTTGACGGCCGCACCAGGCAGGGCCACCCCAAGCTGGAACTGGGAGCAGTGGAAGATCACCACCTGGTCATCTGGCCTGAGAACAGACAGGTTCAATTAACAACATGTGAGCTAGTCCTCGGTGGAGCAGGTGAAGTAGAGTTGCTGTGTTAATTATAGATTTTTTTTTCTGTTTTAGCTATGTGTAAATATTAAATGTAATTTTTTGTTCTTATATTATAGTCTACGTCTTTTTTTGTTCTTATATTTTAATAGTTTTCATCATTTTTGTTCTTATATTATAGTTTACGTCATTTTTTGTTCTTATATTTTAATAGTTTTCATCATTTTTGTTCTTATATTATAGTTTACGTCATTTTTTGTTCTTATATTATAGTTTACGTCATTTTTTGTTCTTATATTCTAGTTTACGTCATTTTTTGTTCTTATATTATAGTCTAACATACAGAGTCTACAATATTTATAACAGTTATCCATATATTAGATTATAACAGCACTGCTTATTAAAAAGTAAATTGTATTGTACCTTTCACTTCTAACTGTAATAGTTAAATTTTCTCACAGGTATGTATGTAAGGTTTTCTTTGTCAAGGTCACTGTCTCCTACCTTATTTATATACAGCAGTTTATTATTAAAACAATTGATGGTTTAAAAAAAATCAAATTTACCTGTAGAAGTTCTGCAGGTACCAATTAAAAGCATAATTAGCTTGTTCATTACCATCCAGAGCTAACAGGTGTTTTCTCATGGTTGAAAGCTACATGGAAAAAAAAGTTTTGGTAAAAAATAATGAGGACTAGGTCTAGGTCTTTATAAAATATCCTCAGTGAAGATGAGTTAGACATGTAGGTGGTCAAATAGTAATAGGTAGGAGGTGATAGCATGTATGTGATAGGTAGGAGGTGATTGGTAGGTAGGAACATGCAGGTGGTAGGCAGGTAGCAGCAAGCAGGTGCAGGTGTAAACAACAGGTGTGAAGTCTAGCAATGTTGGCCATCTAGTGACTGGAATACAGATGTGTCTAATATTCTCATCTCATAAAAAAAATTTGACTTCCAACATAAACATCGCTTTTACATCATCTTTATACAAACATCATCTCATCAGGCATTTTTTCCAGTCTACCAACGGTTAAAGGGGGCTAACCAATGCTTCAACTCGGTCTAATAGTATTTGTGCATTTATTTCCCTTTGAATTCGTTGTGATATTTACTACTACTCATTAATTAAAAAAAAGACAACTGATGTTACTAGCCTGATTAAAAAAAATGAATTACCACGAACAAAAAATGTTATTGTAACCGCTATTGTAACAACAATTAAACTATTTAGTTTGTAATTTGTATAGTCTTTACAGACCAAAAAAAAATATTAAAAATTAAAGTTAAATTTATATCAATTGGCAATCAATTGAAATGTAAGTACCCCCCCCCCCCCCCCCCCCCGGAAAGAACAATTAGATATAGTGATTCTATCAACCATGCCCATTAAAACAAAATTCGATGTTTATCTACAAGCATTTTCAGCCTTTGTCATGTGTCGTTATGTTTTGAAATCTCCCACCATACACATTTATAGCCTCCCCTCGGCTGACACACACGGCCGTCAGATGGCGCCAGTGGTAGGGCTATAATTAGAATTAACCTTATTGACAGTCCGAGTGCTGCCACATAGGGATGGCACTTTGCGGCTTTCCTTGTAGAGAATAGGGGGGGGGGTCTTCAATTAGGTTTCCTTATAGGAGCTCTCATATGTACTATGTAGAAAAGAGTTTAAAATACCCATAGATCAACACAAGATCCGGTGGGGCTTAAAAGGTTGAACGGATCGCAGCAGACGTTCCACATTTGAGTCACGCGATTGGTGTCTGGTTGTTAACACCATTGTCTGACGTCACAATAGTGTTTCTCCTAGACCAGGGGTCTCCAAACTTTTCAGTCCGAGGGCCGCATTAACTATCAAATTTCAGTTCGGGGGCCAGTTAGTTCCAAACATGTCTTTGATTTTTCTGGGCAAAAATCCTCAGCCATCACCAACAAACGTTTTTTTCCGAGGACAAAAAGATCGCCGCGGGCCGGATGAGAGGACCTCGCGGGCCGCATCCGGCCAGCGGGCCGTAGTTTGGAGACCCTTGTCCTAGACCTATTAGTTTAAAGTAATCATAAGGCTAGTGAAGATTAGCGCCAAAGTAACCACAAACATAAATAAATCATAATCTTTACAAAGAGAGCAACAAGAAAATAATAATCATGGCGAACGTTAGCACCAAGTCAATCATAATCCTAGTACAAAGGATAAACTTTGTACAAAGTAACCATAATCCTAGCAAGGTTAGCACCAAAGTAACCATAATCCTAGTAAGATTAGCACCAAAGTAACCATAATCCTAGCAAGATTAGCACCAAATTAACCATAATCCTAGCAAGGTTAGCACCAAAGTAACCATAATCCTAGCAAGATTAGCACCAAAGTAACCATAATCCTAGCAAGGTTAGCACCAAAGTAACCATAATCCTAGTAATATTAGCACCAAAGTAACCATAATCCTAGCAAGATTAGCACCAAATTAACCATAATCCTAGCAAGGTTAGCACCAAAGTAACCATAATCCTAGCAAGATTAGCACCAAAGTAACCATAATCCTAGCAAGGTTAGCACCAAAGTAACCATAATCCTAGCAAGATTAGCAACCTTTATCGACCAATACAACAGATGGGCCAACTAAATATTACACCATCATCCAAAAATCTTACCCCCTCTCCCCTCCACAGCCCCCTATGCGCGTTATAGGATATAGCATGACCCATGATAAACAAAAAACTATTCCTGTCCAACATTTTAAATTAACTTGCTAATTAAGGAACAAGAAATTAATAAAAATGAGGAAACGTAGACAGTACCGGGAATCAATACAATTTGTTAAAAATTATGCTAATGATGTCTAAAAATAGTCTCGTCTTTCAGTAACCCAGTATAGTACAATTATAATCCTAGTTGTTCACTTTGAATCGAATTAAAGTTTAAAATTGGACTCTAAAATGCAATAAAAGTTATACAAGAAAAATTAGGTTTCAAATATTTTATTTGTTTTCTTTCTATTTGAGCTGTCTTTATAGAAATGAATAACATAACAAAACGTCAGAGTAGATCTAAATCTAATTTTATATCAGCGTTAGTTTGGTGCAGTTATACGGGTGTAAAGGTGTAAGGTTGATTAAAAGAAAGAAAGAAAACTTAAAAAGAAAAGACCCAATTATACAGGAGACGTGGGTTAAACACGTTGACAGACGAGAGATGGCGAGAACAGACGTGGATTGATAAGAGAGGAGACGAGAGTTGGCGGGAATAAGGCTAGTGGGTTTAGTCGGTCACCGATATGTGTGTTTGTGGGTGCTTGTGTCTGTGTGTGTACATGTGCGTGTGTGCTTGTGCGTGTATAAGTGTAGATTTTGTACATATCCTTGTATGAGATACATTAGCGTAAAACGGGGAGAGGGAAGAATCGTGTAGCCGTAAATCAGACGTTTTCCAATCGTTACCCAAAATACCCCTAACCCTATGACCCGTGGGGGTAGGGCACGTTTAGCTTTGATTTTCCCCCCACCCCTCACGTTTTTTTTTAAATTACAGAACAATTTTCTACCACGACTTGCGTCATTCGTAGACTTGCTGGTCGGAAAATTTATGACACAATTATTACTGTCACATTGATTGCAATGTATGGATGAAATCTAGATCTATATAAATTTAGGACAGGAATGGAAGTGTATGCGAGTTATTAACATAAACATAATGTGTTCTGAACTATCCGACCCGACGCTCGTTGCGTAGTTAAACATACAGTGATAGCTAGTTGGGTCTAACTAAACTCAAGAATTCAAGGACAGCACTCATATGAAAACTACATAAATGCTTTTGTGACCGATACTAGTAGCATCCTGCTAGGGCGAGTGTTATAACGAATGTCTTAGTTTCCTAAACCATATGCTAGTAGCATATAAGAGACACCATTTTCTAATGAATGTATTGGTAGCATATTGCAGACCTAGTTTTGTAAAGAATGTCCTAGTTTCCTATACCCTATGCTAGTAGCATATAGCAGACTTAGTTTCGTAATGAATGTCTTGTTTTCCTATACCCTATGCTAGTAGCATATAGCAGACCTAGTTTTATAATGAATGTCCTAGTTTCCTATACCCTATGCTAGTAGCATATAGCAGATGAATGTCTTGTTTTCCTATACCCTAAGCTAGTAGCAATAGTGGCATATAGCCGACTTAGTTTTTGAAATGAAGGTCTTGTTTTCCTATATCCTATGCTAGTAGCATATAGCAGGCCTAGTTTTGTAATGAATGTACCACGTGAGACAATCAATACCCCCCCCTCGCGTTAAGAAGCCGTACGTCGTTGATGGACCTTCTAGAATAATCTAGAAACAAACCTAGAGTTCAATGATCCCATTGCGAGAGAGAAACGGGAGAGAGGATGGGGGAGGGAAGTAGAATTAGGGGTAGGAGAATATAATTGGGGGGGGGGGGGGGGGGGGGGAGTGGGACGTTTAGAATTAGCCGACGCAAAACGGTAGAGCACACCCCTCTCCTAGCCCTCGCCACACCCTCCAGAGAGGAGGATGGTGGTAGTATAGGTCCCGAATTAGTTAGCCACTGAATTATGGTTATGGTTAGCCGCTATAAAGACAGTGTACTACCGCTATAAAGACAGCCTATTACCGCTATAAAGACAGCCTAAAGTATACATAACATCGTGCGGCTAACCTAATTGCAGAGGCGTAGTGACCCTTCCCGGCGCCCGGGGACAAACTTTCGATTTGCACCCCTTTTCGAACTTTTCATTTGCACCCCCCCCCCCCCTCGAAATTTTCATTTGCACCCCCCTCAAGCTTTCGATTTGCACCCCCACCTCGAACTTTTCATTTGCAACCCCCCCCCCCTCAAAGTTTCGATTTGCCCCCCCCCCTCGAACTTTTCATTTGCACCCCCCCCCCTCAAACTTTTAATTTGGCGCCCCCACTAAGGTTGGCGCCCGGGGACATATGCCCCCCCCCCCTCGCTACGCCTCTGCCTAATTGTGTTGTGTTTAATCGCACCATAGTCTAGCTCGTCTGTGCTTGTATGGCCCTCTACTCCCCCCCCCCCCTTCCCGAGTGACATGACTTTACGTAACAATCTTAGACACTTAGTAACAGAGATTCGAACCCGACCTGCAGACTAGCACCAGCACGCTCTATCCCCTGGTGCCTGAACCCATGCCGGCACGTGACTAATTAACCTTGGGACGCCCGCTAAAGGTCACGGCAAGGTGGAAAAGGCAATAAAATAATTTGACGCATTACCGCCTCAATGTATCAGGCTGTAAAGTTGTCAACGTCATATGGCCGGCCGGAAGTGACGGTAGGCATAAAGATGGCGGCGACATTGTGGAGACGGGAAGGGGGGGTGTATGAGTAAAGTAGCATGTAAGTAAATGGGAGGGGGGGGGAAGTCGGGATTTAGCCCTGGTCGTCGTTATGTTAGGGCTACACTGAGTAGATGAAAGGGCTACACTGAGTAGATGAAAGGGCTACACGAGTAGATGAAAGGGCTACACTGAGTAGATGAAAGGGCTACACTGAGTAGATGAAAGGGCTACACTGAGTAGATGAAAGGGCTACACTGAGTAGATGAAAGGGCTACACTGAGTAGATGAAAGGGCTACACTGAGTAGATGAAAGGGCTACACGAGTAGATGAAAGGGCTACACGAGTAGATGAAAGGGTTATACTTCTAAGAAGATGTTATGGCTACACCTCTGAAAAGCAATTTCTAAAAATAGTTTTTAGTAGCGAAGCTTTTTTTTAAAATATCGTGCTAAGTCAGCAGAATTTCAAAAGGTATAGGAGGCAATTAAAATTATAGCGATTAAATTACTTATTACTGATTACAAGAACCAAGCCCGGCTAGCTCAGTCGGTAGAGCATGAGACTCTTAATCTCAGGGTCGTGGGTTCGAGCCCCACGTTGGGCGTACACTTTTTGGGGAAGGTAATATTAGCAAAACGGTAATCAAAACTCTGTTCCAATCTGTCTGGCTAATTAGCACTGATGGTGACGTGTTAACCGTAAAGGAATATAAGTAACCGATAACTCTAGTTCATCTGCTAGATGTAATTTTCAATCGGAATTATTATAATAAAATTTTTCTGTCCATGACAAAAAGATAAAGTCTGCTTCCTACTTTTGACCGAAGTACTGATTTTTTTTTCAAAGCAACATATAAGAAAACATCGAACCAAAAATATGTCTCACATATCTTAAGTTCTCTAGACCTACAACAAGGAAAACTCACCAATAATAAAATCTCTAAAGTTCTCTAGACCTACAACAAGGAAAACTCACCAATAATAAAATCTCTAAAGTTCTCTAGACCTACAACAAGGAAAACTCACCAATAATAAAATCTCTAAAGTTCTCTAGACCTACAACAAGGAAAACTCACCTCTGTTGGTCGTTGCGCACACACACCACTTAGACTGTCTCTAGTAAATGACCCGGGACCACACAACCCCCAAATCTACTCCCCTCCCCCCACCCCACATTGTAACACACCTAATATCACCCCCCCCCCCCCAACCTAACGGTTGGTTCTAGCCGAGTTGTCCAGCTTGTTGCCACAACAAAACCGTGACCTACATCTAACTTGACCAGCTGACCATAATGGACGTCAGTCCCAGTGGACGTCTAGTGACGTGTGTGGACATTAGGACAGTGACGTAGTGGGGCGTCATGGGAATGGGGGGAGGGGGCGTCAACCCCCGCCAGTGTAACCACGACTGTGTACATGGTGTAATCTAGGGATAGAACAACTACCTTCTAGACACGCTCTGTCGACATAACTCCATACACAAGGGTAGGGGAGGGGAGGAATGGGGGTGTTGGGGAGTGGGTGAAGGATTGGGGAGAGGTGTTGATTAGGGGAGGGGGTTAGGATGGGGGTTGGGTGCTGGATTAAGGGACGGGGTTAGGAATGGGGGTTGGGTGTTGAATTGAGGAAGGGGGTTAGGAATGGGGGTTAGGTGTTGGATTAAGGAAGGGGGTTAGGAATGGGGGTTGGGTGTTGGATTAAGGAAGGGGGTTAGGAATGGGGGTTGGGTGTTGAATTGAGGAAGGGGGTTAGGAATGGGGGTTGGGTGTTGAATTGAGGAAGGGGGTTAGGAATGGGGGTTAGGTGTTGGATTAAGGAAGGGGGTTAGGAATGGGGGTGTGGTGTTGGATTAAGGAAGGGGGTTAGGAATGGGGGTTGGGTGTTGAATTGAGGAAGGGGGTTAGGAATGGGGGTTGGGTGTTGAATTGAGGAAGGGGGTTAGGAATGGGGGTTAGGTGTTGGATTAAGGAAGGGGGTTAGGAATGGGGGTGTGGTGTTGGATTAAGGAAGGGGGTTAGGAATGGGGGTTGGGTGTTGAATTGAGGAAGGGGGTTAGGAATGGGGGTTGGGTGTTGAATTGAGGAAGGGGGTTAGGAATGGGGGCTAGGTGTTGGATTAAGGAAGGGGGTTAGGAATGGGGGTTGGGTGTTGGATTAAGGAAGGGGGTTAGGAATGGGGGTTGGGTGTTGAATTGAGGAAGGGGGTTAGGAATGGGGGTTGGGTGTTGAATTGAGGAAGGGGGTTAGGAATGGGGGTTAGGTGTTGGATTAAGGAAGGGGGTTAGGAATGGGGGTTAGGTGTTGGATTAAGGAAGGGGTTTAGGAATGGGGGTTGGGGGTTGGATTAAGGAAGGGGGTTAGGAATGGGGGTTAGGTGTTGGATTAAGGAAGGGGTTTAGGAATGGGGGTTGGGGGTTGGATTAAGGAAGGGGGTTAGGAATGGGGGTATGGTGCTGGATTAGGGGAGGGGGTTAGGAATGGGGGTTAGGTGTTGGATTAAGGAAGGGGGTTAGGAATGGGGGTTACGTGTTGGATTAAGGAAGGGGTTTAGGAATGGGGGTTGTGTTTCAGGTTAGGAGGGGTTACAGCAATGATGTTGCAGCCTCACCGTAGACAGACCTGTCTTTAATTTTTTACATGAAAAACAAAATGTTGAACTGATACTCCCTAAATCTGATGCAGCAAAAAAAAAAAAAAAAAAGTGCTAGGAAAAAGTTAACCAAATTATTTTGTGAGGGTTGTGTGTTATAGGCCTATACCCTCGCATATCAGTTTTTATGCACGAAAGTTTTAAAAAACTATTTCAAACTGTCGCCAAATCTCAAGGGTACCACGGGACGTGTGGTACTTTATATTTGACGTCACCGCCTAATCTGAACTATGTTGCAATTACATTTAACCCACCCATTACATCACACAACAGCGGTGGTCAACACCCGGAGACCTCTGTAAGATCTACATCCTCGGTACAAAGTCCCATGTCCAGGTGAGTAGTGGACACCCCCCCCCCCACCCCCTCCCCACCCCCTCCTACCACGATTTTAATACCATACCACACGGCATAAAAAAAAACTAGGATTTCGAGTCACTAAGGTTCAACTTATCAGGTTTTCACTAAGGAGAATAAAAATTTTAGGAGGAGGGAAGTTTATGAAACCACTGATGACATTGATGACACGACACAAGGTCACCTGAAGGTCAGGTTGATGAAACCTGGTGACACACTTTCTACCTGCCCCTGGGGTTATCGTTGAGTCAACCGTTCTTGTCCTCAATTACCTGCCGCAGTGGTAATTCATAAAAAAAAAATTCATCAAAAAGTGGGAGGTTAGGGACTCCACCTCCCCCCCCCCCCCTGCCCACAACAGTTGAGATTGCTAGACCTCCCGACCCCTACATCCCCACCCCCCCCCTTCCCACAACAGTTGAGATTGCTAGACCTCCCGACCCCTACATCCCCACCCCCCCCTTCCCACAACAGTTGAGATTGCTAGACCTCCCGACCCCTACATCCCCACCCCCCCTGCCCACAACAGTTGAGATTGCTAGACCTCCCGACCCCTACATCCCCACCCCCCCTTCCCACAACAGTTGAGATTGCTAGACCTCCCGACCCCTACATCCCCACCCCCCCCCCTGCCCACAACAGTTGAGATTGCTAGACCTCCCGACCCCTACATCCCCACCCCCCCTTCCCACAACAGTTGAGATTGCTAGACCTCCCGACCCCTACATCCCCACCCCCCCCTTCCCACAACAGTTGAGATTGCTAGACCTCCCGACCCCTACATCCCCACCCCACCTGCCCACAAAAGATGAGATTGCTAGACCTCCCGACCCCTACATCCCCACAACAGTTGAGATTGCTAGACCTCCCCACCCCCACCTGCCCCCCCCCCCAACAGTTGATATCGCTAGATCTCCCCTGCCCACCCCACCTCCCCACCCCCACCTGCCCCCCCCCCCAACAGTTGATATCGCTAGATCTCCCCTGCCCACCCCACCTCCCCACCCCCACCTGCCCCCCCCCAACAGTTGATTTCGCTAGATCTCCCCTGCCCACCCCACCTCCCCACCCCCACCTGCCCCCCCCCCCCAACAATTGAGATCGCTAGACCTCCCCACCCCACCCCCACCTCCCCACCCCAACCCGCCCACAACCGTTGAGATTGCTAGACCTCCCCACCCCCACCTGCCCCCCCCCCCCCCCCCCCCCAACAGTTGAGATTGCTAGACCTCTCTAACACCCAAACCACAACCCACAAATAAATTGTTTACTATTACCCGGTATTATTAAAGGCCCTTAAAACTAACAAGATGTGAACCATTGGTTTACGACCGAGCAATAAACGAACACCCAAGTTTGATCTGATCTATGTTGACGTGGGTTACACGGTACTCGATTATGCGCTAGGTTGAAATGAGTATCGGTATAGTTTGATGTGCAATTAGTATCGGTATCGTTTGATGTGCAATCAGTATCGATATCGATGGATGGGCAATTAGTATCGGTATAGTTTGTTGTGCAAGTAGTATCGTTATTGTTAGATGTCCTATTAGTATCGGTATCGTTAGATGTGAAAGTAGTATCGATATAGTTAAATGCGGTACAAAACTGGAAACTATTTGACATCAAATAAAACAAAACAAAAATAAGTAGTCTTTTTAATATATATGATAAGTAAATCCAAACGTGGTGCATGCTTTAATAAAAATATTTAATTAATGAAACATGATTGTTGATGATGTAATGATTGAAAATTTTGCCAATTTAATTAAAACCACGTGAGAGATGATAACTCACCTGAACCAGCTGTCACAGACAGCACAGCTGTATCACGTGATGCACGTGTTGTGTATTTTAATAACACGTGTGGGAGTATTACGGTACTCAGACAACTCATTTCGACACCAAATACGCCACAGTTCTTTTATCACACATGGGAAATTCTTCTACACAAAATGCATTAGATCTTCTACACAAAATGCATTAGATCTTCTACACAAAATGCATTAGATCTTCTACATAAAATGCATTAGATCTTCTACATAAAATGCATTAGATCTTCTACACAAAATGCATTAGATCTTCTACACAAAATGCATTAGATCTTCTACACAAAATGCATTAGATCTTCTACACAAAATGCATTAGATCTTCTACACAAAATGCATTAGATCTTCTACACAAAATGCATTAGATCTTCTACACAAAATGCATTAGATCTTCTACACAAAAATGCATTAGATCTTCTACACAAAATGCATTAGATCTTCTACACAAAATGCATTAGATCTTCTACACAAAATGCATTAGATCTTCTACACAAAATGCATTAGATCTTCTACACAAAATGCATTAGATCTTCTACACAAAATGCATTAGATCTTCTACACAAAATTATAAGAAATAACTCCAGCACACAATAGGCAATAATATACCACTACAACAAATTGGCAACAGTGCTTTTACGCCTAATAGGCAAGAGTACTTCTTCACGAAATGAGAAATACTTACTATTATAGCTTACACAAATTGGCACTAGTTCTGCTTCACCATATATGGAATATTTCACGTACACAAAATAGGCATTAGTTCTTCATGTAAAAAGAAATACTTCTTTTGCACACACTGACTATGGTCTTCAACAAAATGGACTCAGTACACAAGATGCGAATGTTTCTCCTGTTACATAAAAACCAACAACCCCTAAAACATTAAGAGTCACAGAGTCGACAGTACAGTAGCTGCGTCAGTACAGCACAATCAATAACAGACACCCGCGCAGGCCTATATATAAAACATCGACACAGCTAGTTTAACCAGCTGGTGTAAAGTTACATATCCGACATTTGAATTTACATGAAAATAAAAGACCCCTACCCAAAACACCCCTACACACAAAAGACCCCTACACACAAAAGACCCCTACACACAAAAGACCCCTACACACAAAAGACCCCTACACACAAAAGACCCCTACACAGAAATGACCCCTACACAGAAACGACCCCTACACACAAATGACCCCTACACAGAAATGACCCCTACACAGAAACGACCCCTACACACAAATGACCCCTACACAGAAACGACCCCTACACACAAGAGACCCCTTAACACAAAAGACCCCTTCACAGAAATGACCCAAAATAAACACCAAGAGATGACCCGTACATACCACCAGCCGACTGAAAACAGGAAACACGTGACGTCATCCACTTAAACTTAACCAACGGCTCTCGCGGTAAGGGATTAGCCTCACACACACGCACAAAGGATATACATATGTAAATGTATACGTATGTGTATACATACGTGTATGTCAATGTGTATACGTACCTGTATGTATGTATATACGTACCTGAATGTGTATATGTACCTGTACGTGTAATACGTACGTGTATGTGTATACGTAAGTGTATGTGTATTACGTACCATGTATATACGTACCTGAATCAGGGGCGGAACTACCATACCGCCAGACCCCGCAATGCGGGGGGGGCCCAGGACGTTTAGGGGCCCAGTTCCGACCAAAAAACAATGAATTTTTTTTTTTCAAAAATTATGTTTTTTCATGCATTTTGAAAGTGGTTTTGTAAAAAAAAAAAACAGGTCTACTATAGCAGAGATTGTTGCGTAGAAAAATATTTTAAAATCTACAAGAGCTATAGTTTGAAAAGGTAGGTAAACATTCACACTACTTCCATGACTTACTGCCCTTCTTTAAAATAGGGATGCTCACGAAGCTCATTTAAATAGTTTTGTACTAT
Organism: Physella acuta; assembly: GCF_028476545.2. Classification (NCBI taxonomy): domain Eukaryota; kingdom Metazoa; phylum Mollusca; class Gastropoda; family Physidae; genus Physella; species Physella acuta. Next base: position 62,995 of record NW_026733395.1, read on the forward strand.
GTATATTAAAAAGCAATTATTCTCTGAATTGTTACTTAAATAAGACGTAATTTACAATAGTATAGCTATAAAAATCAATGTTTTCAAAATTGATATTATAAAAGCCAAAAATGAAAAAAATAAACATAACGCGAGAAACCATTCACGAATCAAGCTAACGTCTTTATATATTTTTGACCAGCATATATTTGATACGATTATAGCTCAAAATGAGTTTGGATTAAATTTTTTCTGGTTTGTACTCTCAGAATGGTTATATATTGCAATAATTGCTCAGGATATAGATTATATATATATATATAAATATATATATATATATATATATATATATATATATATATATATATATATATATATATATATATATATATATATATATATATATATATATGTATATATATATATATATATATACACATATATGTATATATACATATGTATATATATATACATATGTATATATACATATGTATATATACATATGTATATATACATATGTATATATACATATGTATATATACATATGTATATATACATATTTATATATACATATGTATATATATATATGTATATATATATGTATATATATATGTATATATATATATATATATATATATATATATATATATATATATATATATATATATATATATATATATATATATATATATAGGGGGCTCTAATTTTTTCTTTGCGGGGGAGCCTTTTTTTCCTAGTTCCGCCACTGACCTGAATGTGTATACGTACGTGCATGTGTATACGTATGTGTCTGTAACGAAATAATCTATTCAGGTTACCCCTGTTCACACCCATTCAATCTTTACCTAATCATTGTTTAACATCTTTCATACAATGTACAGATAAATCAACAGACATACAGCATATCACCTTACACTCTTCATTAATTAAACCTCGGGACAACGATGTATCCATGTGATTTTATTTTATTGTGAGAACCTCTCAAACTACCCCCCTGCAAGAACCCACTTAAAAGGTTCTCAGCAAACGTGAGTACTGTATCCCATCGTCCCTAGACCGTTGACCCAAGCATCCCCTGTCCGTTGTCCCCCCCCCCCTCCCCACTGTCCCCAGCATCCCATGCGTGTTGACCCCATTCAGCCCCACCCCCCCCCCCCCCCGACCGATGAACCCACCCAGTACCCCCTGACCGGTGACCCCCCCCCCCCCCCCCCCCCCCAGCACCCCCTGTCCCCATCATCCCCCGTGTGTTTTACCCACCAATGAACATCATCAGGACGTAGCAACGCAACACGAACTCCAATTAAAATATTTTAACTCACGCTCAAAGCGAGAGCTGCCGTAGTTAATCGAATAAAACGCACTGTATCGTAGTTCACTGAATAAACGTGCGTTGTCGTTGATATCTATTATACGCAAATGAGATCTTAGCTAGTCTACCCGAATTTAAACAGAACGTTACCGTAGTTCCCGCGTGAAGTCGCTGCTGTTCATGACGAGCATTACCTTAGTTACCAGAATAAACGACAAAGTGTAATAGAAAGAGCAAAGGATTTTTTAAAAGTTACGAGATTATGAAAAAGGTGGGTGGGTGGGGGGGGGGGGATACCTTCAAATGTAAATATTTATCTGCCATTTTGTGAATAGCTGACAGACCCAACAGAACTACATCAGACGGGTAAATATTGACATCATATTACCTTAATGAGAGAGGCTCTAAAGATGTCTGTGTGGTAGGCGGCTTGTTACCGGGTGTGTGTGGGGGGGGGGGGGGGGGGGGTGGGGGGTGGAAGGGGCTATTTGTCTGTATATTTTATTTAGAGCTCCTAAAAGAGTCATTAAATATATGTTCAACAAGTCTGTGCCAATTAACGTTCACGTTCAGTTTTATAAATCGCAAGGCTAAACTGGTCAGGTGTTGTTTTTAAAAAAAAAAAAAAAAAGAAAAATGTTTATATAATTGCAATCTTTTATATACACACTAAAAAAACAACAACAAAAAACACGAGGAATCAAGCTTGCAATAAACAGCTAACCCAAAAGTTTCGAGAGGAAATCTCAGAGGACAAACACGCTAGGTAAAGTAATGGCACCTGGTCATTGTGCTGACCACATTATCTCTTCATACGCCTATGTCAAGAAACACGTGAACTCTACTTCATCTGCCTTCTAGAAGGTTTGGTCTGAGGGACCTTTACAACTATAAAAACCAATACTAAAATACTTTGACATTTAATTTTAAAAATAGTTTTAACCTTAACCCTAATAAAGTGTTCATCTCTTAACTACGTGGGTATCCTTGGGGCTGACCACACTATCCCATCATATGACTGTACTTGTAGGAATGGAGTAAAACTTTAGCTTTAGTAAAGGGGCATAACTCTGGCTTTACGAATGGGACATAACTCTGGCTATATTAACGGGACTTTACGGAAGTTCCAGATAAGCCGTGTTGCACGTGCTAAAAGTCACGCGCAACACACGGCCAAAATACCAACGACACGTGATAGCCATTAAGCCAACAACAGGAGGAAACCGGATGGACTGGCTGATAATCTCTTCAATATTGTTTAGGGCTGTTACTAGTGTTAGCACGTCACTAGGTAATCTTTAGCTCACCGTTCGCTATAAATCTCCTGTCTAATCCTAACACTAAGGAGGTATTAGAAGGGTGTACGTTGAAATTGTTACTGAAATGAAAATACTAGACAGAAATTCTTTTTCAACAGTGTTGTAGTAACATTGTCCAATATTCATTATCGTCTATTCCCGTTCGTGCCCAATACACACGAGGCAGATGAAATAGAGTTCATCTGTTTCAAAACATAAGGATAGTGTGGTCAGCACTATGCCCAGCCGCAATTGTTTCCCTAACGTGAGTTAGGAACTCATCAGAGCTGAATGGACTCAGAGACGTCCGAATATCTCGAGCCCGGGATCCGAACTCAGGACTTTCGTGTCAGCAGCCGTAATCTCTACCACCCAGCCACGCCGTCTCCAATGTTCGATATTGCTAACATAAAAATCTAACTCAAACACTAAAATAAGCCAGTAATCTTGACAACAAGCTATTCTGTGCAGGGCTATTTAAAAGGGGAACAGGGCATTACCCCCCCCCCCCCCCGCTCAGTAGGACATTACCCCCCCCCCCGGTCATACCTTAAGGTTCAGCTAGGGTTAGTGCTAGGGTTTGAGTTTGGGCTAGGTCTAGGTCTAGGGATAGGGCTAGGGTTAGGGTTAGGGCTAGAGCTGGGGTTAGTGTTAGGGTTAGGCTTAAATCAATGTCTAGAGTTGATTTGGTTTTGGGTTAAGTTTAGGGTGAGGTGAATTCTAAGGTTTTTCGTATTTGTCTTAATATATAGGTATAGAGTAAAAATATCAGGATTCTATCATGGTGAATGGGTAGGGGGGGTTGTTTCCCATATATATATATATATATATATATATATATATATATATATATATATATATATATATATATATATATATATATATATATATGTATATATATGTATATATATATATATATGTATATATATATATATATATATATATATGTATTTATGGGGGGCATCTTCCGCTTGAGTTTGCCCCGGGCATCTACATAGGTCTGCACGCCACTGCCTGGGCCCCCTCCGCCCCCCCCCCCCCTCTGCACGCCACTGGGACTAACGCTTGACCACTTCGACTCCAGTACCAAACCTGTCATCTTCTTACAGCCATGATTTGAATACAACCCGACCACGCCCACGTCTCTTATACGTCAATTCCACGCTGACCTCAGGCAGGTAACGCTGCATACCGGACCAGAGAACTGTTCCACCTGGGTCATATCATACCGTGGCACCCTGCCCTCCCCAAACTACCCCCCCCCCCCCCCCCCGTCAGGGATCAAAAGATTCTTGACGCAATACCTTGTTGAAAGCAGCCCGTTGAAGCGGGCCTTTCTACTAGTAAGAAAAAAACCTTTCTGCTTGTTAGATGAGACCTTTCTGCTCGTACGAGAAGACCTTTCTGCTCCTAGGAAAAGACCTTTAGTAAGATGAGACATTTCTGCTCGTACGAGAAGACCTTTCTGCTCCTAGGAAAAGAGCTTTCTGCTCCTAGGAAAAGACCTTTCTGCTACTAGGAAAAGACCTTTCTGCTAGTAAGAGGAGCCCTTTCTGCCAATATGAGGAGACTCTTCTGCTCTTATGAGGAGACCTTTCTGCTAGTACGAGGAGACCTTTCTACTAGTATTAGGGACCTTACAGTACGAGGGCATTCTTCTTCCAATATGAAGGACCTTTTATGACGGGATCTGTCAGTTTAGAGACATCTCTACCACTATAAGGGGACCTTTAAGTATGAAGGACCTCTCTGTCATATGAGTGGACCTTTCAGCCAGTACGAGGGGACCTTTCTGTAAATATTCACAGGACCTGCCTGTCAATGACCTAACACAGGTACGACTTGTCACGCCGTTCAAACATTCGACGGTTATTATGGGAGGGTGGGGGTGCGAGGTGGAAAGGGGGGGGGGGGTAAATGTGGCTATGTGTGTTGTAATCTATGGCTCAATGAATAAAAAAAAAGTCTTTTGTTAGAGTCTTAACAACACAGTTGTGGGCCTTGCCAGACTTTGAGACTTGTGTTAACGGAAAACAAAACAAAAGGGAGATAACATTACAAACTTTTTTGTTTCATATCCATGTTTAAGCCTGGTGTCTTAGGTCAACGTCTAGGCTAATGTAGGACATTCCCTATTGACTAGGCTAAACGTGTAGGCTAATGTAGGACGTTTCCTATTGACTAGGCTAAACGTGTAGGCTAATGTAGGACGTTTCCTATTGACTAGGCTAAACGTGTAGGCTAATGTAGGACATTCCCTATTGACTAGGCTCAACGTCTAGGCTAATGTAGGACATTCCCTATTGACTAGACTCAACGTCTAGGCTAATGTAGGACATTCCCTATTGACTAGGCTCAACGTATAGGCTAATGTAGGACATTCCCTATTGACTAGGCTAAACGTGTAGGCTAATGTAGGACATTCCCTATTGACTAGGCTAAACGTGTAGGCTAATGTAGGACATTCCCTATTGACTAGACTCAACGTGTAGGCTAATGTAGGACATTCCCTATTGACTAGACTCAACGTCTAGGCTAATGTAGGACATTCCCTATTGACTAGGCTAAACGTGTAGGCTAATGTAGGACATTCCCTATTGACTAGGCTCAACGTCTAGGCTAATGTAGGACATTCCCTATTGACTAGGCTAAACGTGTAGGCTAATGTAGGACATTTCCTATTGACTCGGCTCAACATGTAGGCTAATGTAGGACATTTCCTATTGACTAGGCTCAACGTGTAGGCTAATGTAGTACATTCCCTATTGACTAGGCTCAACATGTAGGCTAATGTAGGACATTTCCTATTGACTATACCCAATGTCTAGGCTAATGTAGGACATTCCCTATAGACTAGGCTCAACGTGTAGGCTAATGTAGAACGTTCCCTGGGTCTCCCCCATCTGACATCTTATATTAAACTGCCAGAAATTTATGTACACTTCATAAGCTAAAAAAAAAAAAAAAAAAAAAGAAAAAAAAAAAGAAAAAAAAAAAGAAAAAACTAGGCCTACTTTTTTTATTTTTCTATTTAATGTACCAGTATACCAGTATACCAATGAGCAGAAAAAAGTTACCGAAACAAAAAATCAAAGAAACAAAGGCACTGTCTTCTAGAAGAAAAAAAATTACAGACAAAAGATCACAACGGAAAAAAAAAACTTTTCTAAAATAAAAAGTCACAGAAATAAAGTCACAGCCTTTTTTCTTTACTGCCAGCATACAAATAACTGCTAGTATGCTACTGCCCGTATAGCAAGGGTTAGGAACAGGGTTAGGTTTGGGCTAAGAGGAGTGTTTAGATTAACGCTAGGCACAGTAAAGAAAATTCGTTAAGTGGGTTCGGAAAACCAAAAATAAAATAATTTTTGTTTTGTTTTTCGCATGTTGCGTGCGTGACGATGCCACTAAAACAAGTAACGATTGGTGTCTCCATATCCGTTTCTAATTCTCCGTCGTCCCACCTACACTCAGTATAGCCACATTGTCTTCATTAGACGCGTCGGGCTATAAATAGAACAGGCCCTACCTGAGATAATTTATCAACGAATGTCGCAGTGACACCAGGTAATCTACAACGACCAGGATGCGGGGGGGGGGGGGGGGGGGGGAAGAGGGGATGGGAGGGGGAGTCGAATACCAGGAACTGTGTCATAGGATGGACACGCACGTGTACAGACACACGTACACAGCCTGATGCAATCTTTGGGTCTGACATATCTCTGGGAGTGGGGAGCGGGGGTGGAGGAGGGGGGTGGAGGGTCGACAATATATTTCTTACACCTCCTCATGCAAATCCCTCCCCTTCTCTCACAGACACTCCTAGATCTCGGCCTGTCTGTTAATACCAAGGCCCATTACTTATTCATAACCGCTGGAGGCCTATATTCTTAACCTACTTTAGCTGTTTATTTTAATTCGTGTAATAAATTATCTGAAGAGTGATTTTGGAAAATTAAAAGTTTCAAAAAAGTTTGAAAAACTTTAAAACGAGAATAACATAAAAATGTGGACATGGTTATACAGTAGATTCACCAGTTATTCTGTATCAGATACAGATCTAAGTAAAGAAAATAATAATAATTAAAAAAAAAAAAACCCAGTAATTTAAAAAAAAAAGACTGAAGACCATGTGAGAAAGAAATATTTCAGACTGAAAGAATTGTGCTTAAAATAGATTCAGTCACTGTTTACAAACCATGGGGAAAATCCACTCATTGACAAAACGAATTAAACATTTGACCTAGATTTTTACTTAATTAATGGAAACCATATAGAATTATAGATCTAAGCTAAATTGATATTTTAGAACCCTATTCATGTAGTCTTATGGATTTAAAAAAAACCATCGTAATTAATTTATAACTAACAAGAATTAAAGTATTTCGATAATTATTTAAAAAAAAAAAAAACGAAGAAAAAATAAACACTTAAAAATCTTGTCCACCAAAAATTGCCAGTGTTACAAGACAAGTTACATCTAATTAATTACACAGGAAGGGTGGAGGCTATATCCATTCACTTACATGTTTTGGGGGGGGGGGGTATGAAATGCATGTTAACAGGTTTCCACTGACATGAGAGCATTTAAATTTAAATAAATGTTAACTGCGTTGGGAGAGGAGTGGGAGTAGGGTTACCTATTATTACCTTTTGTTGCTAATTATAAAGTAATTTATAACAACAAAATATATCACTTTTAGCAAAGTTACATACATGTTTTATATAGGCCTACACACTAATACATTCCACATGTACACAGTACCGTGTTATTAAAAAATAATAAACTTTAATTCTACGAAACTTTCTAAAAATCAATCACATGAAAGAAGTAAAACATGAATGATATTATTAGGTTACTCACAATGGGAGAATTTTGTCTGCTACAAATTTCAAACAAGTCCAGAAAGTGTAGATTATAACCGAGTAAGTTTATAGATCTTAATCTATGATTGAAAATAAATGATAAGCTGAATACTCCAGTGAAGTTTAAACAAGAATGAGAGTAAAACAGGAGTCGCCCACTGTTTTGAACTATTCGCTTCCGCAAACTTTTCCGATTTTACTAAAAATAGTTGACCCCTGGGTCAACCAATGGGTAGTGTGTTTACAATCGCGTTCTTAATTCGCTTCGTACGTTTCACTCCCCTCTCCCTCACGGCGAATGAGGAATGTCTACGCAAATTTATGTGTAAAATCTAGGTCATGTACATGAATCATTAACCAGAAAAAATGTTTCTATTTATAGACTTGTACTGATTAAACTTTTTGCTCGCATAGTCTGCTGTTTATTCTTAAATATTTCGAAAATATTAATTAATATTATACATTATTTAAAATAAATAAATAAATAAATTATTTTATATCATTTGACGTGATTAAAACCAAGTCATTAGTGATTTAATTCTTGTTTCTTTTTCTTCAATCATAAACATTCAAACTTTAAACAGTTTAGCTTATCAAATATCTTTGAACATTTGGTAAAAAAATATCTTTAAACATTTGGTAAACACATATCTTTGAACATTTGGTAAAAAATATCTTTGAACATTTGGTAAAAATATCTTTAAGCATTTGATAAACATTTGAACATTTGGTAAACAAACGTTTGGTTAATATCTTTCAAATTTTTAGAATATCCTCGCCACATAATTTAGTTCTTCTCGATTATAAAAGGTATGCCTGTATAACCCCACCCCGTCCCCTCCCCTCTCCAACCATCCCATCCGGTTTCACTCTAATTTAAAATCTAACCAGTAGGTAAATTTATATTTAATAATCGACCCAGTGAACAGCACTAAACTTATAAGTACATGTGGCCTACGTGTGCGTTACGTCGCAGTTAACACAGACTGCATCACATATCAAACCTATCACAGTTAACGTAGACTGCCACACATATCAAACCTATCACAGTTAACGTAGACTGCCACACATATCAAACCTATCACAGTTAACGTATACATACTGCCTCACACATCAAACCTATCACAGTTAACGTATACTGCCTCACATATCAAACCTATCACAGTTAACGTATACTGCCTCACATATCAAACCTATCACAGTTAACGTATACTGCCTCACACATCAAACCTATCACAGTTAACGTATACTGCCTCACACATCAAACCTATCACAGTTAACGTATACTGCCTCACACATCAAACCTATCACAGTTAACGTATACTGCCTCACACATCAAACCTATCACAGTTAACGTATACTGCCTCACACATCAAACCTATCACAGTTAACGTATACTGCCTCACACATCAAACCTATCACAGTTAACGTATACTGCCTCACACATCAAACCTATCACAGTTAACGTATACTGCCTCACACATCAAACCTATCACAGTTAACGTATACTGCCTCACACATCAAACCTATCACAGTTAACGTATACTGCCTCACACATCAAACCTATCACAGTTAACGTATACTGCCTCACATATCAAACCTATCACAGTTAACGTATACTGCCTCACACATCAAACCTATCACAGTTAACGTATACTGCCTCACACATCAAACCTATCACAGTTAACGTATACTGCCTCACACATCAAACCTATCACAGTTAACGTATACTGCCTCACACATCAAACCTATCACAGTTAACGTATACTGCCTCACACATCAAACCTATCACAGTTAACGTATACTGCCTCACACATCAAACCTATCACAGTTAACGTATACTGCCTCACACATCAAACCTATCACAGTTAACGTATACTGCCTCACACATCAAACCTATCACAGTTAACGTATACTGCCTCACACATCAAACCTATCACAGTTAACGTATACTGCCTCACACATCAAACCTATCACAGTTAACGTATACTGCCTCACACATCAAACCTATCACAGTTAACGTATACTGCCTCACACATCAAACCTATCACAGTTAACGTATACTGCCTCACACATCAAACCTATCACAGTTAACGTATACTGCCTCACACATCAAACCTATCACAGTTAACGTATACTGCCTCACACATCAAACCTATCACAGTTAACGTATACTGCCTCACACATCAAACCTATCACAGTTAACGTATACTGCCTCACACATCAAACCTATCACAGTTAACGTATACTGCCTCACACATCAAACCTATCACAGTTAACGTATACTGCCTCACACATCAAACCTATCACAGTTAACGTATACTGCCTCACACATCAAACCTATCACAGTTAACGTATACTGCCTCACACATCAAACCTATCACAGTTAACGTAGACTGCCACACAGATCAAACATATATAAAATTTTTTGACTCACCAGCTTACACATGTGCAACACCAACAGTATATCAAACAGTTATGTACATTTATAAGTAGATTTATATATTTTCATGACTTATTTTTGGGGGGGGGGAGAGTAAAATTGAGTGGCTAAAAATATCGTAAGGTTATGTAAAGTTTAGTTGCCAGTATTCTAAAGTATGTTTTTAATAAAATAAAATAAAAAAATTGGGAAGACTTAAGGTTCAAGGGAGGCTATGATGATAATTACTTTTTCTGTAAGTTTTCGTGAGTTGTCTACCTTACACCACCAAACACACCAGAAACAAATACTCGGAAAGAGTTGCTGTAGTGAAATTTTTACAATAAAAAATTTAAAAATTGGGAGGACTTACGGCTCAAGGGAGTCTATGATGTTAATTACGTTTTCTCTAAGTTTTCTTGAGTTGTCTACCCTACATCACCAAACTCGCCAGAAACAAAGGCCGTTGAAAGAGTTGCTGTAGTGGAATCATTTTTACAACAAAAAAAAATGAAAGATAGTTTGTAAAAGATGTGTGAGTGTGTGAGTGTGTGTGTGTGTGAGTGTATGTTTGTGTGTGGGAGTGTGTGCGTAAATACAAATACAAGTTACATTTTCCCATAAAATAAAATCATTAAAAATCATGTAAGCATAAGGAATAAATAAATAATATACTGTTAAACCCAGCATAAACCCTACAGCTACATGTGATATCCAACACTTGTGGTAGTGGGAGGGGAGGGTTAGGTTAGGTTAGCCTGTCGTCCCTCCTGGGACATAAGCCGCTGACAAGAGCGTCTCTGTCCTGGGCTAGTCTCTCCAACTGTCCCCACGTGTATCCAATCTTCTTGGTGTCTTCGTCCAGGTCACATCTCCAGGTCTTTTTTGGTCTGCCGCTCAGTAGAGACTGGAGGGTATTCTTTAATATGGGTCGCCGTAATGTGTATACATGTGCGTTAGGGGGGGGGGATCGCCCCTTCTGATGCCGTGAGTGAAATCAAAACAATTCCAATTTAATATTCCAGTTAATTCCCTATTTACTCAAGTTACAATGTTGTACTCCTAACGCTATCCAACTGCCCACTATAACTTTCTACAACCTCAACTGCCCGCTATAACTTTCTAGTACCTCAACTGCCCGCTATAACTTTGTACTACCTCAACTGCTCGCTATAACTTTGTACTACCTCAACTGCCCGCTATAACTTTGTACTACCTCAACTGCCCGCTATAACTTTGTACTACCTCAACTGCCCGCTATAACTTTGTACTACCTCAACTGCCCGCTATAACTTTGTACAACCTGACCATCCATTCAACCATAACCTCCTATATGTAACTAATAAACAATCCTTGATCTACCGGCTTCCAACACCACATCGTCCTGACTAACCAACTCCTCTATCATTGACCACTGGACCGTCTCATGTGAACGGTCAGTTCGTTCTGTTGGTTCTGCTTGACCAACGTCTAGTTGACTTAAGCCACTCCACCTCTCGTGTGTCATTGACCTATTTCTAATAACGTCTATCTTTGCGTCATCACACCATTTGACATGTGACATTTACCGTTCGATATATGACATGTGACATCTACACAAAATGTACCCCCCTTCACGAATGACATCTACTCGAGGGCATGTGACAATTTATCAGTCGATCTGTGACATCTACCCCACAAAATGTGACATCTACTACACGAATGGTGACATGCACTCATCAACCTGCCCTCCTCTAAGAGACTTTCATCCATCCGACAAGCATGTCCACAAAAGCACACACACACATATGCACACACACACACACACACATTAACCTACTTAAAACTACATATCGGCTAACATATGGAAAGATTTTGGTGGGGGGATGGGGAGTCAACTATATATGACGTAACGTACTAGGAAGTAAAGAGAGAGAACTGCTAGAGACTCTCAATGACATCAGAACCTGTCATGGCTACTGAAGGAAATCGGTCAAAAGTGACTGACAGTACTACGTGGATGACCTCCTTTAACCTACTCTAATCCTCGCCGCCTGGGTTAATTGCTTAATGGTTGCGCGTCTTGTTACTGCTATTTTAAACCGAGGAACTAAGTTAATGCCGCACCGTAAAACAAAAAACAAAAACCCGTCACTTGCCAGATAAATGAACGGTTTTACGGCCACTGTTAAAAACACGATCCATATAAATAAAAAGCCCAACGCCAAGTGGGATTTCAAATTACCGAACCATTATAGAAACAACCGTCACTCCTCATAAAAGTTGTGTCGCTTCTGTCGGTCCAACATAATGTTTTGACGCTTTTGTTGCTCCTACTTACAAGTTTCTCTTTCTTTTGTCAGTTCAACAAGAGCAATTTGTATCTTTCATCGGTTTTATTGCCTTCAGTAGAGCTCATTTGCATAAATTATGCACATTCACTAAGGCATGTATGCAGCGTTAATCTTCTGGACCAGAGACTCGTAAAGATATTCTGCACTAGCCGTTTTTAAAAATCTTCTGCACTACATTTTGTAAAGATCTTCTGCAGTACCTTTTGTAAAGATCTTCTGCAGTACCTTTTGTAAAGATCTTCTGCAGTACCTTTTGTAAAGATCTTCTGCAGTACCTTTTGTAAAGATCTTCTGCAGTACCTTTTGTAAAGATCTTCTGCAGTACCTTTTGTAAAGATCTTCTGCACTACCTTTTGTAAAGATCTTCTGGACTACCTTTTGTAAAGATCTACTGGACTACCTTTAGTAAAGATCTATTGGACTACCTTTTGTAAAGATCTTCTGGACTACCTTTTATAAAGATCGTCACAAGGAGAATTCCCTTAATGATATGCAGTCGATTTTTTTACACCTTTCCATTCAGCTTCGCTTTGCAATTTAAATTACATCACCAAAACCTAAGTCTCAGCTTAATTCAAGTGTAATAGAAACACTCCTTCCTATGTGCATATCTCGCCCTACGTATATCCCACACCATAACCAGGCTTTAAGACTAGCACAGCGAGAGAAGCTAAAGAGATACTTTAATCATACAAGTCCTGTTTGCTTAATGAGTTTTTTTTATTATAATTAACATTTTTTATAGAGTTTTGTTTTATAGTACGGTGTTGATAAACTGATGTTCTTTAGGCAACGCAGGCATCCATTTATGAAAGTTTCTTGTCATTTGTGTTATTCTCTACAATCTAAATAGAACAGATTTCATGTTGGTGTTAAGTCATAATTTCATGCTGGAAGTGGTCTGGCCATATCCCAAAGATAAATATTTTTAAAACAAAAGATTAAAATCTCACTTTTAATCCAATGAAAGTCTCAGATCAACTGGCTATTTTATTCTTTTATTTCTTAATTATAAAATATGTACAATATTATTTTATAGTTTTGTATAAAGTATAAAGACAATCCTTATTTTTAACATGAAGTCATGATGTCACCAAAAGCAATCATAACATGATCAGCCTTGGTTTACTACTCAGGGGAGATAAAAAAAACAAAGGGAGATTAAAAACAAAAACACAAGAAAACTGGCAATAATGTGTACAAGATCATTTTATTATCAAGGCACCAAGTTAAAAAACAAACTAAATCAATCCTCGACTGTAATCAGAAAAACCTGTACAAAAATCATACATTGAAAAATGTAACATCATCAAACGTCATCCTATTAGAGGGCACACAATTTCAAATTTTAAAAATTTAAAAAATGTGCAGACATTAAAAGGGCAAAAAAAAAGTTAAATAAATTGCTTAGACTTTATTGATAAATAATTTAATACAACTACCTTGCTGTTTATGAGATTATTGTGTATTACTTCTTTCTAAGAGCAAATTATATTTTTCCTTTAAAATTAAAATAAATTAATCTTTAACAAGCTATTTTGCAATCCCATATTTTTTAAAGTGGCTATATTTTTGTAAAAAATTTCATATACATTTTGAAAAGCAAAATATATATGTAATTAACAAAATGACTCAAAGACTGTAAATTGCTGAATTCACTTCAAAAATAATTTTGAATAACTTTAAAAAAATAAGATGAATACTTTTTTTCCAGTAATTGTGGTTCACTAATTCATTATTCTTCTATTGATTTTAAAAATGTACAACAAAACTAGATGTGAAAATTTGCTGATTTATTTATTTATTGTACGTGAAGCATCTCACATCAGAATCAATATAATTAGCCTCAATAATTATAATAATATACTAGAATAAACAATATTCTCAATCTAAAAACAGGTATTGTAAGCCATGAAGCATATATAGTAAATGTAAAATTTCCACATTGATTATAAAAATCAATGTGGAACGCTTCTTGATACGAAATTATCTTGAGTAGGTAAGATTATGAGATTGTTTAAATAAATTTTGTATCTATTATCCACTTGATGTAAAAAATATACTTTGTACAGTTTGTTACAATGTATAAAAAGATATACTCTGTAACTAAAATGTAAATTAATTGATGAACCATATCTGGTGGCTTAATGCATTAATGCCTAATACGCACATTATTTGCACTTAACTCTAAAAATCTTTTGATAAATGCAAAAAGTAAGTACTTTAACTTTGAAACAGATCATATAAAAAAAATGAACACATAGACGGCAAAAGTAGTGCTTACAAATTTTAAATGCAAGTGACATTGGCAGTCGCGGGTGGTTGGTCAACCTATAAGAGATTCCGCTTCACTGGTGTTCAACACCTGAGGCATTCATCCATCAGGCTATCAACAACAATTTACCAAAAAATTAATTCATTATACACTGATTGAGCTAGATTAACAAGCTAAAATAACAGTGATTATGTGGCCTGTAATGTGTTTATAACATTACATTAAAAAAAATAATAGAGAATTGATTGTAGTTATTACAATTTTTATGCTAAAATGTGGTGAAAATATAAATATTGCAGCAATATATAACAGCAGCTGATAGTTTTCTATGCATTTTGATTTTGTTTGATAAAATAAAATAGCAAGTTTTGTTTAATAAATAAGAAAAAATAATTTTTTAGTTTAAAAAGAATAGAAAAGTAAATATTGATTTTTTTTTAGTGATCTTAGCTATAAGCCAATGCACTTATTTGTGTTTATGAGAGCTAATGAACTAGACACCAAAGCAAAAAAAAAATATGAAACCTGTTTTTTTTAAGTTACTTTTTTAGGAAGTTTTAAAAATAAAATTGATTCTTAAAATGTGTCTAATTTTTAGCATTAAAATAATGCTAAAGATACAGTTAGTTTTCATTGTGTAAAATAAAAAGGGTTTATCTTGCTTTTTAAAAGCATTCAATAAGCTGTAGAAAATACATATCTTTTTCAATTTTATAAAACTGATACGGCAATAGTTTCTAAAAAATAATAAGCTGGATATTAAAATTAAATAAGTAAAAATGCAAAAAATAAAAGATAGTGGAAACACTGAAAAGAAAAAAGGGAAAAGATTTTTTCTTTAATTGCTGCATAAAAGTACAATAGGCTAGTTTAATAATTTTGTTTTCTTAACTTGATCTTAGCAAACTTTACACATTATATAATCAACAAACTGTTGAAGTGAATTTATTTTGTAACAAGAAAAATAGCATCAAATGAAAATTTATTTACAATCATCACATTCATTGTCCAATGAAATTTTTTTTTTTTTTAATAAACATTACTCATAGAAAACTGGCAAATTTGTACAAATCAAAAAAATAATTTTAAAAAGAAACTTTTGTACCAAATTATTATTAGATTGTGTTTACAATTTTTATTTTTATTCAAAAACAGAAATGTGAAACAAGATGTTTTCCAAACATTTTGAAATTTATGTCGGAAATGTTTTCCAAAAAAATAGTATGTCAGAAAATCATATTAAAGCAGAAAGAAATTTAATATGAGAGAAAACTAAAAATTTTATTGTAAAAAATTATTTATTTAAAACAATGTATAAAAAAACCTCAACAAATGTTTATAAAAGCTTTACCATTTATTTCAGTGATTGGACAATTATCTTTACACTCATTTCATAAAATAAACAGTTAAACAACATTATATTATATGTATCAAAATTTCTAATACTTTAAAAACAATTAGATATACAGTTTTTATACAAATTTTAAAAAGAAACAAATCTTCAGAGATTATAACAGAACTAAACTTAACAAACTTGAATATAATTTTAAGCTTTGCGCCAAAACAAAAACAAGTTGTACTCTGATAGAATAAGGCAATCTACTTGTATTTACTTTAAACCAGTTTGTATAAAAAAAAATTGAAAGTAAATTTATTTAAGGCAGTCAAATGATGTTGAGAAGGCGGCCATAACGAGGCACTTTTAAAGGCAAAACTTTTAACTAATTACCAGAAAATATATAAATTAACAATATTCTAAATTATTAATTTAAATAAAAGCAAGTAGTAAAAAAAATGGCAGCTACTTATAGTAAAATTAATTAAGTAAAACAAACTATTTAGAACATACTAAAAGATCTACAGTAAAAAAATGCAAATGCCAATTGTTAAAGAGTGCAGAAAGATTTCTGCTGAACACAATATTGAGGAGTGGAGGGCAAAATAATTTGTGACAAAAAAACAAAACTACTGTAAAAAGAGAAAGCACATAGCGACTAGTTTATTGCTGATAATACCTCACAGAGCTGTTATGGAGTGAAAAATATACGAGTCGTTTATTAAATGCATTTTATAGACGTTAAAAAATGAACCACATTTGGTGAAAACGTAAGTTTAACAAAATTATTTGAAAAAAATATTCCAATTTAATAAATGCCAAAGCCTGTTTTTACAAATTATTGTAGTAGAAATGTTTATTTTTAACACTTACATAGTAAACAGATTTTTGAGTATCAATTTATAAGAGAATAGAGTGTAAGTTAACTTATTAGTGTAGGACCTATATTGTAATAAACAGTAAACCTAGGAAGTCTGGGTTGTTGTATTTTTGTATTGAAAAACAACCAGTGTGTTACCTAAAAGATGTATATGGCAGGATGACACCAAATACAAGAAATAGACAAGATTTTGATCATGCATATTAACTCTTTAACAACCATGAAACACATGTCCCCATGTAAAAAAAAAACTAACTTTGTGTGAAATATTAAATGAATTAAAGAGATTTTTAAAGTAAAAAAATGCAATCAACACATTTTGGACAACATTTTATGAATATTTCAATGCATTTTTTCACAAAGAAAAAAAAATTCTATTTTACACGTGGACACGGCTTCATGGCCAACACAGGGTTAAAAAAAGCAACAAAAAAAAAAGTCACCCAATACTAATATTTACATAAAACCAAACTCTGAAAGTGGTCTGTCTCCTCACCTAATACAATATATACATGTAGAAAACTCTGCTGAAACATGAGATCACATTAATAACCACCTCATCTTATAAAACTGAATGAACACATCAGAAGTTAATAATCAACACATGTTTGTTCTAAATGTTATCATTTCAAACTGGTTTCAACAATTCTTTTAAAAAATACAGGTAATTTTCTTTAAAAAAAAAACATTGCTTAAATGTAGAAATTTCTTTTTTAAGTACTGAACCATATTAATTAGATAAGTAATATCGTTTAACTAGTTTAACCAAATATACCTACTTTAAATTTAAGTTAATTATTATTCTGAAAGCCATTTAACAAGGAGGCACTTGATATTGAAACAGTGTTGAGGAAAAACAGTGTACAAGTGCTAAAACATTTTCTTCTCTAAGCTCTCTTTGAATTATGTTAAAGATTGTAACACAAACAACATTAGGGTAACGACAAGAATTGACGCCATTTGCTGCGGGACTGACAACAATAGAAATATTTTTTCTTCTCCAGTTGTATCACAAAACAAAAAACAGAATTTTAATCATTTGTTTGCATGTTATGGGACTGTTAAAGATTATCCCAGAAACCGATTCTGGCATTTTTAAAAAAAAAATGTTTTTTTTTTCTTCTCTTTTCAACAAAAGAGTTTAATAGTTATCTCCCTTCCTTGTGTGTTCTGCAGCGTCCAATGCGTGTAGTAAATGTTTTGGTCACAAATCCATTGAGAAAACAAAAGCAAATAAAACAGTCTGATTGCTTTCACATTGTCGTAACCACCATGGTCTGATATCTTTCCAGTTACATCTGAACAATTTTATCAACCAAATTCAATTTCAAGAAAGAAATTGTCGCCTGAAAAGATGTGAACACCCAAGTCACTACTGAAGCAACGTATCACAAATTCTTCACTCATCGTCCTTGTCTTTCTGTGGTTTGATGTCGCACATGTCGAAGAGCTCCTCTGGGGTGTAGCCCAACAAGTTCTGGAGGTCGCAGACAAATCTGTAGACGTACCTTTTGCCTGCGGTCTTGTGGATGATGTTCTTATCATAGTAATACCTGGAGGTGGAAGAAAAACTCAATGTGTAAGAAAAACTCAACGTGTCAGAAAAACTCAACGTGTCAGAAAAACTCAATGTGTCAGAAAAACTCAACGTGTCAGAAAAACTCAACGTGTCGGAAAAACTCAATGTGTCAGAAAAACTCAATGTGTCGGAAAAACTCAATGTGTCGGAAAAAAAACTCAATGTGTCGGAAAAACTCAATGTGTCGGAAAAACTCAATGTGTCGGAAAAACTCAATGTGTCGGAAAAACTCAATGTGTCGGAAAAACTCAATGTGTCGGAAAAACTCAATGTGTCAGAAAAACTCAATGTGTCAGAAAAACTCAAGGTGGCAGAAAAACTCAATGTGTCGGAAAAACTCAATGTGTCGGAAAAACTCAAGGATGAAGAAAAACTCAATGTGTCGGAAAAACTCAATGTGTCGGAAAAACTCAATGTGTCAGAAAAACTCAATGTGTCAGAAAAACTCAACGTGTCA
Source organism: Physella acuta (assembly GCF_028476545.2). Lineage (NCBI taxonomy): Eukaryota > Metazoa > Mollusca > Gastropoda > Physidae > Physella > Physella acuta. The sequence goes on from NW_026733395.1 coordinate 81,732, forward strand.
GTTATCATACTAGTATTAGAAAGCAAAGTACAAATATTAATGTCGTTGTAGTATTAAATTAGTGGAAACAAGCACAAGTAATATAATGTACGGATATCATTGTAATATTTAGTTAATTAAATTAATTCAAGATTTAATTTCATCTATGACGTAGTTGTCAATGTAAGGGGAAAGCAATGAAAGTTGGGAACAGCATTTGACATTTTCTCTTTATTTACTAAGATCAAAGAAACAGACCAACTTTCATTTACATCTACCTTATTCATAGATCTGTAGGGTATTTTGAGTAATAGTCTAACAAAGAAAAAGAAAAATAATCGAAGAAAACGTAAAATAAAACTGGGGCTGAAATGATCTAGAGAAGACTGACAAAGCCTCCAACTACTGACCTAAGCCCCCGACTCAGCTTCTCGTAGTTCATCTTGGGCTTGTTCTTGCGGATGCCCCAGCGCCGAGCCACCTCATCAGGGTCCAAAAGTTTAAACTCCCACCCATCCCCTGTCCAGATGATGAAGTGCTGGCAGTTTTTGTCAGTCAGCTGCTCCAGGAGAAACTGCCAAAGCTGGATTGGGCCGCTCCCTGTCAAAAAATAATTATTATAAATCAAGTGAGTTATCTCCCTGGGCTTAATTTCTGTGAGAAAAAGGGGGAGTGAAAAGCTAAGTGTTGAAATATAATATTATCAAGGGAATTTTTTTTTCTTTTCTTCGTGGAAAAGTTGCAGGAGATTTATATTAATTAAAACTGAATGTTTGGATTAGAAATAAAAAAAATATATAAATTTATAATTTAATGCTTTGGTGAGAAAAGTCTAGCACTAATTGTAGGAGAGAAATGAAGGGCAGATAACTGCGGTCTCAATCAATGTGTTTCTCATATTCAGAGCTGGTGAAGTGTATGTGTAAGCAAGCGGGAGTTGTTTCTCTTTGGATACAGGTGCAGTGGAAGCAAGTACATGATGGAGTCAGGGGCTCTCAAACTTATGATTTTGGACTTTTTTTTTTTAAAGAAATTTTTCAATGTTTAGAACATTTAAAAAAAATGTATTTAATAAAAAAATTTCTTTAGAGCTTAAGGGTATTTATGTAACATGCATATGTGAACCACATCATGGAGAGATGCGTGGGAGAAAGCTGGTTCCTCATCAGAAGATCTATCTAAATGTAAACAATATGCCAGCTCTAGTAGGTAAACAAATATTCTCACATCATTTCTAATGAGCAATACTTGTGTTATTTCATGCTGATATCATAGACAGTAGCTAATACTTTTTTTTTGTTTCCAAACAATTTTAATTCTTCTAATCATTAGCCTATAACATTTTAAACTATGTATCGTATTTGAAATCATTCTTGGTACACATGCAGTAACAGGTGTAGATAAAATATACATAAAGTTTTAAATATAAATATGTGTGCATTTGTTTTTATACATGTACATATGTGTATTATATATTATATATACAGTGATACTGTATAGGCCTACGATATATAAATACGAATTAAATTCTTAGATATGCTATTATATTTATAAACCTATAATATAGAGTGATTTTCATTTACTTAAATGTTTTCAAACAGTGATATAAATAAAAGAGGAGGATCATGGTAGGTAGGCAGGAGAGAGAAAACAGTTGCTACATTTTATAAGAAACATAGCAGTTACAGTGTATGTTGCTCATTCAGAAACATAGCAGCTACAGTGTATGTTGCCCATTCAGAAACATAGCAGCTACAGTGTATGTTGCTCATTCATTGAAATAGTTTCTACATTTTACAAGAAACATAGCAGCTACAGTGTATGTTGCCCATTCATTGAAATATAAAAGAAACATAGCAGCTACAGTGTATGTTGCCTATTCATTGAAATATATTAAAAACATAGCGGCAAAGTGTATGTTGCCAATTCATTGAAATATAACAGCTACAGTGTATGTTGCCCATTCAGAAACATAGCAGCTACAGTGTATGTTGCTCATTCATTGAAATAGTTTCTACATTTTATAAGAAACATAGCAGCTACAGTGTATGTTGCCCATTCATTGAAATATAAAAGAAACATAGCAGCTACAGTGTATGTTGCCTATTCATTGAAATATATTAAAAACATAGCGGCAAAGTGTATGTTGCCAATTCATTGAAATATAACAGCTACAGTGTATGTTGCCCATTCCTTGAAATATAACACAAACACAGCTAGTACAGAATCTAAACAAACCAATCCTCATGCTGTAGAGTGAAAGATGGATGCTAAAACAATCACTACAATGCTACAGTGTATGGCCACACATCAGCAGCTACAGTACTAGGGTATTATACCACGAATGAGCATGGTATAAAAGAGCATGGTATTCATGCAGCTAACTCACCAAGTCCCCTGCCATCTGGACCACGAAGAATTGAAAACTCTGAAAATTTGACACAATATTTTTTTTTAACTGACAGAAATCGGTAGGCAGTGGAAAAAACTCTTCAATAACAAATTCCCTATAAGGAATTAGCCTGTTGTATATAGGAATTTATTGGTCAGCAGGATAAAGAGAAACTTTAAAAAATTAGACAACTGTTGTTCATCAAAAAGTAGTTCTTTTTTTAATTTAATTTTTTTAATAACAAAAATTAGCCATACATTTTTTTTCTTTGAAAAATGTTATTTTAGAAATATTTGTTAATTTAAAGTTGTGTTTTTACCATTATAAATACTGCTAAAAAACGTAAATGATATATATGCCATTTTTAAGTTGGAAACAATAATTCCTTTTAAAATCGAAATAGACCATAACATTTAAGATACTACAACGATCCACATAAGTCTGCAAGCTTAATCTTGTATTTATGACCCAACTCAATTCCGATGAAATAAGCTATCGGCTTTATTGCCTAAGAGTCGTGTGTTGAATAAAATTAAGTCAAGTGGCTTTTTTAGCCGCCGTGATCCTAGCGGGCAACATAAAAATCTGGCCAAATTATCGTGTGTAATCACCGGGCAGATCTCAAGTATTGTGGCGCTAAAACTAAAAGCGTTTCCATTTTATCGCTGAAAGGCCGGTCGGCGCGAAAAGAAACGACCTATCACAAAACTTAGAAAAACTGTTGTCACTAATAGCATTCGTTCAGTTTCATGGCCCTATTAAAAGCATTGTAATGCTTGCTTCCAACAATACGACCTTTCATATCATTACGTAGGCCTGCAGGTTTTTGTTTTATTTGCCAGATAAGTCGACATCAGAAAATTGGCATTTAATTTGTCGGAAAAGAAAACAAGAAGTATAAATATAGAAGCCTACATTAGATTTGAAACGGGATATTTCTGCCAATCAAATGTGAAAACCGACTAGTAAAATTAATAATACATTATTAAAAAAAACAAAAACAAATAACAAACGACAAGGCAAATATCCTAAAAATATATCAGATACAATTAACCGTGTTTTATTTACCCATAGAGTAAAGTTTTAACACGACCAGAGCCTATTAAACTGAGCTCAGTAAAATTAATAGGTCGGCTTGATGTCTTAGTTGGGTGACATTTAAGAACCAGAAACATTTGATGTTAAAAGTGTGACATTTAAGTACCAGAAACATCTGATGTTAAAAGTTAACGTGAGGACGATCACGTGAACCAGCAACCCAGTCACACAAGTTGACTTGGGTCACCCCCCCCCCCTTCCCCTGAGTAGATGTCATACATGGATGTCTCGGTACCTGGCGAGGGTAACGAAGTTTACGAGTTTTCTCTCGTAAGTCTTAGCTAGTGACTGACACGTAGTCCAAAAATAGTTCTATAAATCACTTTATTTTTTTTTTATCCGTCCATCTCAAAAAATGAAGTTCCTTGTCTCTGGTGAAATAAATGCTCTCTAACAAGAAAATAAAAACGCTATGGGGAGGGGGGAGGAGGGTGAAAAGTGACGTATCCAACACGTCATAGCTAGCACCTCAACTAACCCTGCATGTTATATATAAGGGATAAGGGAAGTAAAGAGTAGTTAAGACGCAATAATAAAATGTGCTGAAGCGAAACACGGAAGGTACAAAGGACAGAAAATCTGACTTCCGACTTTCGAACTCTTGTCGTCATGGAATACAGCAAGTGTCATGTGACAGCGTGGATAAAAATATCCACCAGGCCAGAATCATGTGACAGAATGGATAAAAATATCCACACGCGTGTGATCTCACCAGCGTGATTGTATGTACAAAGTTTCGCGGAAATTGGTGTGCAAGTTCTAAATCTGCACTTCCAAGTTATCCTTCCGTGTATACCACTGACAAAAGTCTATGAAACTTGCCAATATAATATGCCCATGCTAATACATGCTACAAAGTTTCAGCATTTTTGTATGGCTTTCGTCTAGATGTTCTACCCCACATTTAATTTACTAATGGGATATTCTTCATAGTTAAACCATTTTTAACGCACACAAAATTAAAAATAAATTGTCCACAGAGTTTTTTCCTCGTTCCTCAACAGGTTAGTGATAGAGTGCAGTGTGCACTTTTGTACCGTTAGTGCTACAATGATTGAAGGGGTGGGAGAGATATATTGTATGACCCCCCATTCCTGACAACAATGATGAAGAAGCAGTTTGTACTCTTAACATTTTTTAACACTAAGTTTCCTTAAAATAAAAATACATATCCTTTAAGTGTGCCATCAAGGAAGATGCGAAATAATTTTTTTTGACAAATCATCTTTTAACCATCCTAAGCATTCGCTCATAGCTAGGAAAACAAAGCATTTAAACTTGGCGAACAAGGTTGCTGTCACAGCTCTATGATGATTCACAAAGCCCTCACATTGACTGTTTAAGAGCCCATAAATTATGTATTCTTTTGTAGACAACAAACAAGGACACGAAAACGATTCACAAACTTATTATCATCATAAAAAAGCGAATGTCTGATAGTTTATTTTTACATAGACGGTCTAGAATTTACAAAAAAAAAATTATCCAAGTTAAAAAAAATTGCACTCTTAAAAAAAAAAAAAAACTTGCATTACACCGGTAATTAAATATGCGCATATATTAATTACACGTATTATATAACAATTTACCCCACATTAACAAGCTCTTAAAAGTGGATAAAATAAACATGTATTTTACAGCTCAGACAGGGTTGATGGATAGTGATGGAGGGCTCTGTTATGAATATTTGCACTCCTAAAAAAATTAGAGCCAAAGATTTTTTTTTTTTTTTTTTGGTTTAGCGACAGTTTAAAAGGACGACAACGAAAAAGTTGCGCACGGTGGTGCGAAGCAAGAACCTATTTGTCGTGTCAGGTAATTTTTTTTTAACACTAGGGACAGTATTCTGAGCTAAGACTGGGTAACAATGGTCACACATACATACGGGCTGGGTCTGTGATGAATATTTTTTAAAACTGCACTCAAGGTTAGAAGTGAGAAGAGTTTTAATGTGTGTGGGGCATGGGGGGGGGGGGGGGGGGGGATAAAAAATTCACACTTACAGATAGCGGTTGGGTTCGAGTCGAAGTGTGACGGTTGGGGAACGGTAAGTCAAATTTTTTACCCAGTTTGACGTTATTTGTGAATGACCCCCTTATAAAAAACAACCTGTTAAATTACACTTCATATTTTAAAATAAAGTTTCAGTGCAACAAGGCTGCACAGTTATTTATGTGTTACAGAAATCCTAAAACTTTAAAAAAATAAATGATTCAGTCCTGAAATTTATTTTACAGCAAATATATTTCTTTAAAAAAAAAAAAAGATTGTTTCGTAAGAGTGGGTGACAGTTTTAGAAAACGAACATGGCATGACGTAATAAACATGTCTGCCCCGGGTTAGCCCGTTCCATGTTGAGGGCGAGACCACGTCACAGCCGGCTTACAAAAATTATGTTTGTTTCATTTTTTTTTAAACTCCGTCGATTGGATAGCGCACATCTGACCTTACAACCCCCTCCTCTCTCAAGGAGACAGTGAGACAGTTCTCATTTCAAAATGACCCCGGAAATTTCAAGTCCGACAGCTCACAAGGGTCAAGGCCGGATGGAATTGTTTGAAATAAAATATTTAGAAGTCGTCAGGTTGTGGGGCTAGACTTAGTGCGTAACAACTTTAAAAGTTACCAAAGACAATGTTATGGTCATCTTAATCCTTAGTGGTCATTAGAAGAGTGCCGTAGGTTTGTATAAACTGATAGTTTAAAAATGATTTGTTAAAAAAATCTTATCTTTTATGACCCTCCCCCCCCCCCCCCCCCAAGCTCCCATTCGAAGATGGATCAAAACTAAGGTATGAAAAGTAGGACTACTTGTGTAGCTCGTATCCAGAGTAAAATATTTTTATTTTGCGAGGATCCTAACTCTGGACAAAACTTAACAACATACCTAATCCCTGAGAGAATATTGTGCTACACAATTCGTGTTTATTTTGTAAAGAACACTGCCCTCGCTAAATCAACTGGTGTACTACAAAAGTATGACCGTCGACAATCTAATTAGCATACAGGTTGCTCAGGGCTAAATATAAATATATACCAGGATATCTTATAAAATATTTTAGTAGGCCTAAAATAAAAGTGACTCATGGAAAGATTTGGGAGGACATACTAGAAAATAGCAAGAAACCGTATACAATATTTAAGTGTGACCTTTATTAAAGTACCTTATGGAAGTATTTGGATAGCCATACTAAGAATATAAAAATCATGTCTGACACTGTATAATTAGTATAATACATTTAAAGTATGGCCTATATAAAGTACCTTATGGGAGGATTTACGAGAACATACTAGAAAATACCAAGACACCATATACAATATTTAAGTATGGCCTATAATACAGTAACTTATGGAAGTATTTGGGTAGCCATACTAAGAATATAAAAATCATGTCTGACACTATTTAATACATTTAAAGTATGGCCTATTTTAAAGTACTTTATGGAAGGATTTGGAAGGACTTACTAAGTGCATAAAAAGTTTAGGTTAAAAATACCGAGACACCATATACAATATTTAAGTATGGCCTATATTAAAGTACCTTATGGAAGGATTTGGAAGGCCATACTAAGAATATAAAAATCATGGCTGACACCGTATAATACATTTGAAGAATGGCGTATATTAAAGTACCTTATGGAAGGATTTGGAAGGCCATACTAAGAATATAAAAATCATGGCTGACACCGTATAATACATTTGAAGAATGGCGTATATTAAAGTACTTTATGGAAGGATTTGGAAGGACACACTAAGAATATAAAAATAATGGCTGACACCGTATACTACATTTAACCTATATTAAAGTACTTTATGGAAGGATTTGGAAGGACACACTCAGAATATAAAAACCATGGCTACAGTCTAGTACAAAGACGACAGGTCAGAAGGACCTGGACTGCCGTGCACCCTCCCCTCCCCAAATTATACTTTTCCAGGTAATTTTAATCTCCATATTACAAGAATGTAGATTGGATTACGGTGGATGAGGGGAAGACAGGGGTAGGGCGTGCTGTCTCGTTGTACATGAGGGATGGACAACACGGGGGTCACGTGGCTTAAGGCAGACTGTAACAGGTCAGGGTTGGGGGTCACTTTAGTGGGTCAGGGCTGCTCTACACGGACTGGTTGTGTGATATGTAGGTCAAGGGTGTGTCGGGTTTAAGGGTCAGTGTGTGGGTGACAGAGGGGGCAGTGAATGTGGGTCATTTTATGTGTGTGTGGGGGGGGGGGAAATTTGTATGTGTGAGGGGCCAATTGTATGTGAGGGGACATTCAGATGTATAGGTGCAATTTGTGTGGAGGTGGAAGAGTGTGTGGGTGATAGAGGGGGCAGTGAATATGGGACATTTTATGTGTGTGTGTGGGGGGGGGGGGTAGTTGTATGTGTGAGGGCCAATTGTATGTGAGGGGACATTCAGATGTATGGGTACAATTTGGCCACATGTTTTAGAGACAGTGTGTGTGTAGGAATGGAAAAGTGTGTGGGTCAGGTGAATTGTGGGGGAGTTGTGAGTGGGCGTTGGAGAGATTTTAGGTCAGAATGTGTGTAATGACCTCTCAAAAAAAAAAGCAGACTGGATCAATAGTAACAAAGCACTGCTTGCATACAATCAAAAGCTGTGTTACTCTATCAAGGTATTGGGGTTAAAGATATGCAACACATTTGTTATTCAAGCTTTTCAAAAGTTTAGCAGCCAAAGCATACACAAATAGGTTAGCAAGGATAAATCCATGTATAATGTTAACCATTCATAATGGCTGAATCTTTCTTTGCCACACAGTGCCAAAAAAAAAATTAACAGACATAAAAAAAAACACAAACACACACACGTTTTATACCTGGACATAAAAAGCTAGCGGGGAGGGCGTCTTGACAGGCAGGTGCAAAAAGATATTACGCCCATCAAAAGCGGTGAAGCAGGTATAAACCTATTGTCCTTTGGACACCTACCTGAATAGCCAGCCAGAACTGCGGCTTGGATCATGGGTTTCCCTGTTTCACTGGATGGAGAGCCTTCAGGGGAGTTGGTCCTGTAGCTGTGAATTCCTATCTGATTTCTGTACTCGTGGCCCAAGGCATCGCAATGGTCACCTTGAAAATAAAATAATTTTTTTAAAATAGAATATTGGCTAAGTTGGAATTTTTTAATTTAATTTTACTTGACGATATATATTGGCTATTTGGTGAAGTGAATGTTTTATTAAATAGGCCAACACATATTAGTATCAACTCAATGAAATGAGCTTTAAGAAAATTAGGTATATTGTGTTGTGTGTATTGCATGTGCATTGTGAATGTGTTGTTTATGTGTCTTGTATATTTGCTGTGTATATTGTATGTGCACTGTATGTGTCCTTTACATATATGTTGTCTGAGTGGTGTACTTTGTGTGTCTTGCATGTGTTGTATGTGTTGATGTGAGCGTGCAGTGTGTGTATGACCTACCATTGAAATCATTAGACCAGCTACTCTCTGACTTGATGTGGAGTGGGAATGGTGGGGGTGGGTGTGACTGCTGGTGATGGTTGATGCTGTTTTCAAAGTGTGGTACCCTCGAGTCATCTCTCATGTAGTCACCTACACCAACAAATACAAAAAAAAAAACAACTCAACGAAACAATATCTTAAATCTCAACATTGTAAAAGTTAATTTCTTTTACAAAGCTTAAATTTACAATAACAAGCAAGACAAACAGTTATTTATGTCAGGGAATTAGTATATAGTGGTCAAGTAGAGTAAAGGTATCTGGGCATGGTGCTGACCGCAAGTCACAAAAAAGATAAAAACTACAAAACTGATAAATGCATTAAGTCCAGGGTCTGTGCTGGTACTCTAATGTACTTTCAAATAATACTTGTAAATTAGACTTGAAAATTAAAGGTTAACTAAAATATTGTTTCCTTTTATGCTTCACAGGAAATGAAGTAGTTTATCTGTTTCAGCGACCCTGGCATAAAAAGTGACAGTGGGATTTGTTCTTTGCCAAAACGTGAGTCAGGTACCCATGAGAAGTGGGTAGATAGGGACAAAACCAAGGAGCCAATATTAAAGTTAAAATTGTACCAGAATTATGTGGACAAAACTGAGGAGCCAATATTAAAGTTAAAATTGTACCAGAATTATGTGGACAAAACTGAGGAGCCAATATTAAAGTTAAAATTGTACCAGAATTATGTGGACAAAACTAAGGAGCCAATAGAAATGTTGTACCAGAATTATGTGGACAAAACTAAGGAGCCAATGGAAATGTTGTACCAGAATTATGTGGACAAAACTAAGGAGCCAATGGAAATGTTGTACCAGAATTATGCGGACAAAACTAAGGAGCCTATATAAATGTTAGAACTGTACCAGAATTATGTGGACAAAACTGAGGAGCCAATAGAAAAGTTAAAATTGTACCAGAATTATGAGGACAAAACTAAGGAGCCAATATAAATGTTAAAGTTGTACCAGAATTACGCGGACAAAACTAAGGAGCCAATAGAAATGTTAGAATTGTACCAGAATTATGTGGACAAAACTAAGGAGCCTATATAAATGTTGTACCAGAATTATGCGGGCCACAGGAAGGCTTGAGCTCATCAAGGAAGTGATGCTGCATGTAGTACTGGTTGTTGTTGTTGGGGGTCAGGTCAGACAGGCAGTAGTCCTTGTCCTCGTAGCTCATGTGGTTGGTGCTGGTGGGGGTTCTGTTGCTGCCAGCCACGTTGTTGGGGCTGTTCACGTCTGGGACTGTGTCATGGACGGGTTCTGGGGAGAAGTTCCCTGTGGAAGAGAAAACTTTAACATGAAATATGCTCAATGGATAAGTTATGGGGATATATGTTCTGTAGAATAGAACACATCACACATGAAACATGGCCACATGGATAAGTTATGAGGATATGTTTTCTCTTGAACAGAACACATCACACATGAATCATAGCCATATAGATGGGTTATGGGAAAGATGTTTATAGTAGAATCAAACACTTCACAATGTAACATGGCCATATGGATGGGCTATAGGGCTGGTAAGTAGGTCACCAACCAGTTCTACGGCTCAATAAAACCTGCATGAGCCATATAACTGGTTGGTGACCTACTTACCAGCCCTATAGAGAGATGTTTCTTGTGGAATAGAACATCACACATGAAACATGGCCAAATGGATGGGCTATGAGTAAAAGTTTCTTGTAGAATAGAACACTTCACACATGAAACATGGCCAAATGAATGGGTTATGAGTAAAAGTTTCTTGTAGAATAGAACACTTCACACATGTAACATGGCCACACATAATGTTTAGGTGGGTTTAACTGAGATAAAATTTTAATCCTTGCATGAAACAGTCTGTCATTAAAAACTGGATTGAATCCACTGAGGAATAGAATAATATAATCCTAGCTTAAAACAGTCTGCACAGAATGCTCACACGAAACATATTGTGGTACACAGGAAGTAAAAAGCAACGCCAGGTCATGTGATATACTGTTTGTAAACATCATGAGCTCTTCCTTCTTAGATGTGTTGGCAGATGTGTAGGGGCAAGTCACTGTGTCCTACATGCTAAGTGTCTATGCCACTGTGTCAGGCTCATGTTATACGATTTTAAATTTTCCCACAATTTTTTTTTCAGTACAAGTGTTACACAATTTCAAACTTTGTAAAAGTGTTACACAATTTCAAACTTTGTAAACTGCTTTGAAAATATATTTAATCTTTTTTTTTAAGTTAAGAAGCTTACCCGTATAAAAGTTGATTATATGAATTTATTTTATTTAAGTATTGAGAGAATATCCATACAGAAATAGTGTACGTAGGTAGGTATACAATAACACCTAGGTGAAGAATAATAATTATCACGTCTCCCTTGTTAAAACGTAAAACACAAACTCTTAACTTAAAATTAGAGTCCTTTTCCCCTTGAAACTAAACACCTTTAAAAGCATGATACTGAAGACCACAAGTTACAAGTCCAGACTGACCTTCTAAAAATGATGGACAAACAACACTGTTCCCAGATGTGATGCTCTGGTCTGACGCGTTGGAATAACCTAGGGAGAAAATGTTGGGAAACATGATTCAGGTTGGGTAGTTTGTACAACAGGAGCTGGGAGAGTTTAAAGAAAAATGTGGATGGTGTGAGGAGAATGTGTGGTCAGGTTTTTTGTGGTGTTGTGTGGTGGTTGTATGGGTAGTGAGGCCTGTGTAATGTTAATGTGGACATTGTGCAGACTGTTGATGGTTGGCAGGCTGTATGGATATCATGTGGTCAGTATCAGGCCAGTGTGTGACCATGGGTAAGTAGGGTGAGTTTGTGCAAAAAGTGTGTAGAGTGTTGGTGGTCAGTATAAGGATTTCCTGTAGTCATTATATGGAGAGTGTGGGGTCAGTATCTAACTAGTGTGTGGTCAGTATATGGGAGTGTGTGGTCAGTATCTAGCTAGTGTGTGGTCAGTATCTAGCGAGTGTGTGGTCAGTATCTAGCTAGTGTGTGGTCAGTATCTAACGAGTGTGTGGTCAGTATCTAACGAGTGTGTGGTCAGTATCTAGCTAGTGTGTGGTCAGTATCTAGCGAGTGTGTGGTCAGTATCTAGCTAGTGTGTGGTCAGTATCTAACGAGTCTCTGGTCAGTATACAGCGAGTGTGTGGTCAGTATCTAGTGAGTGTGTGGTCAGTATCTAGCTAGTGTGTGGTCAGTATCTAGCGAGTGTGTGGTCAGTATCTAGCTAGTGTGTGGTCAGTATCTAGCTAGTGTGTGGTCAGTATCTAGCGAGTGTGTGGTCAGTATCTAGCTAGTGTGTGGTCAGTATCTAACGAGTCTCTGGTCAGTATACAGCGAGTGTGTGGTCAGTATCTAGTGAGTGTGTGGTCAGTATCTAGCTAGTGTGTGGTCAGTATCTAGCGAGTGTGTGGTCAGTATCTAGCTAGTGTGTGGTCAGTATCTAGCGAGTGTGTGGTCAGTATCTAACGAGTGTGTGGTCAGTATCTAACGAGTGTTTGGTCAGTATACAGCGAATGTGTGGTCAGTATCTAGCTAGTGTGTGGTCAGTATACAGCAAGTGTGTGGTCAGTATCTAGCTAGTGTGTGGTCAATATCTATCTAGTGTGTGGTCAGTATCTAGCGAGTGTGTGGTCAGTATACAGCCAGTGTGTGGTCAGTATAAAGCCAGTGTGTGATCAGTATCTAGCAAGTGTGTGGTCAGTATACAGCAAGTGTGTGGTCAGTACATGGGAGTGTAGACTTACTTCTCTGGAATCTGTCAGCAAACTCCTGGTCACAGATAGACTCTGACAGATTGGATGGAGCGTTACAAAGCCTTGCTCTTTCCTGGCACATCTCTGAAACACAAGAGAGAGCTCTGTGTCAGCCTAACATGAAAACTATCATGAAAACTATCACGTTAGATTACACTGCTTGTTGAAGGTATTGGATGAAAGTGTGAATGAATCAAAGTATTGAAGGCAATGGCAAGACACATAAAACAGCTTTTTTAGATGTCTAGGGCTTGCTATTGACAACTACTGTAAAAAGTCTTTAAATTCTCTCTGAGTTATGGTTTACAGTAACTTTATTTTCTCTAACCCTAACTTTTTTAAATCCTAATTTTATTCTGACTTTATTCTGCTTTTTAAAATCCATATTATATATTTTAAAATTAACTTCTATTTTACTTAATATTCTAGTCAAGCCTACCTTTCTTCATCATGTCCAGGTGCTCCCAGATTATGTCCCCTACAAAGGGAGGCAACCTCTCCAGGAACTCCTTCTTGGCCATGGAACACAACTCCTGGCCCTCCATGTTGAAGTTGTTCATCTGGATCCCCTCTAGTGAGAAGTCTTGTGAGAACCACTGGAGCCAGAGTAGAACATGAGCTTGGGACCACTGCATCAGGTCTGGTAGGGGTAGAAAAACAGCAGACATTTAACAGGTTGTCAAGCAGGCAGAGGAGTTACTAGTGGGGGTGGGAGTGGGGGGTACAACAACCGACACTCAACATTTATCTTGCAACAAAATTTTTGACGATTGTCATACATGAAAAAGATGAGTGTTAAAATCAAAATTGGAAATGGCTACAAATTGACAATTAACTTTTATCAAGCTCGCTCCACGACTACCAAATATTTTACTCAACATTTCTTTTCATAAACTAATTTACTCAACATTTCTTTTCATATAAAATAGTTTACTCAGTATTTCTTTTCATATATAATCGTTTACTCAACATTTCTTTTCATATAAAATAACGCAGTTTTACAAAAAAGATATATAAATAAATAGGCTTAATGCTAATGAATTAATAGAAATTACATTTTTAAAATACTATTAAACTAATGCCTCAAGATTTACAAACATCAAAGATCTCCCCCCCCCCCCCACCACCAAATGGAACACCTGTTTTTCCCAAGATATTTCCAGCACACCATACCCAGAAACAGATAAGGGAAAAAAAAACTTCAAAGCATTTCAACATCAACGATAAAAACATAGGCAATGACTAAAGTTCATCAAGCATATACATTGAATAAAGGTATTTGATTGGTTCAAAATGCGATAAAGTGTGTCAATGAAGGTATTTGATTGGTTCAAAATGCGATAAAGTGTGATGATAATTTATTTCTTTTCAAAACGCTGGAAGGAGAAGCAATTAAAAAAAAAAACCTTTCACTCATTAAAAACTGTTTTGATTTAGCTCGCCAATGATAAAGTCGACAAAGTTTTTTTTTAATCGGACCAGTAGCGTAGCGAGGGGGGAGGGGGGGGGGGGGGGGGGGGCGGGGACATATGTCCCCGGGCGCCGACCTTAGGGGGTGCCAAAATGGGTTGGAAAAATAAATTGAAAGGTTGTGGGGTGTGCGAATCGAAATCTTGAGGGGGGGGGGGGGTGCAAATCGAAAAGTTTGTCCCCGGGCGCCGGGAAGGGTCGCTACGCCTCTGAATCGGACAGTACTTTATGATTTTTAACATTTTCATTGTTCTTTTTTTTAATATTTTTTTTACCGAATTTCGCCACAGCAGACGGAAGCCATTGAAAACTCATCAAACATCGCGAGAAGTGACGTAAGTAACGCGCGAGAAATTAGTTTCAAACAAACCTGACACAAGATGCTATTTTTCAAACAAATGTATACCCCCCCCCCCCCCCCACCGTACCCCTCATACACACACAACGACTTGCAAACATTTTGATTTGGGCGGGAAAGTTTTGCTTTGTCTCCAGCCAAAAGGGACACTATCAAAAAAGCGTACATCTTAAAACTTTAAAGCTGTAGCAGACGGTAACAAAATTTAAAAAAAAAAAAAAAAAAAAAAATTAAACTAGATCTGTAAATAAAAAAATTTAATTTAATTTTTATTCGGCAACCCACGTTATCTTTGATGCGAAAAAAAAAAAACTATTTTATAATTGAAAACGAATGAAGCAATGAATGATACAAACTAAGCCGGTCATGTGATGTTAACTGAGACCCTGAGAGCGGGACCCGGGCTGGTTAAACACGCCAATGTAGGGGAGGGGGTCGGCAGACGTGAGGGCGCATACGGCAGATGGGGACCAGATTGGTGGCCAGATCAAATTATCTGCAAGATTGTGCACGAGTGGGAAAAGTGTGCATCAATTGGGAAGGTGGTGGATGTGCAGGGGCGGCGACCACGGTGGTGCTGCTGTATATTTTAATGATGGGAAACGATGACAAAGTGAATGATTTGGCCTTTTTTTTTAAAATAAAAAAATGTTTGTTAGACGGCTAGAAGACGGCTAGTTAGATTCGCGTTATACTAACTTACCCAAACAAAGTGAAATATCTGGGGACATTAGACTACAAATCCGAAAAATTGTAAGATTTATAGCTAGTTGTATCGCAATATTTTGATTACAGCTTTTCAGTGACAAATTTCCATTGGCAATATCAGCCAAGCGTGAGTCAACAGTAGTAACAACACAATACCTACAGCATGTTAACGCTAAGTAAGATGGGATAATATTGCTCCTCCTAGTTTAAGCAATAAAACCGGATAAACTGGACAGTCGCCCCCCCCCCCCCAACTCACACCCTGGGTGACGCCCCTGAGTACTGTCAGCACAACAGATACGGCTGTACACTGAAGTCGCATTAGGGGAGCTTGTCTCGCTGCTATCTAGCGTCAGTAAAACAGAATGCTGGGGTCCAGCCTCCGTTCTCTTTACCCTACCCCATCACCCCCCCCCCCCCCCACACACACACACACCTACACACACTGACTTGGTTCTTAGTGTAAAAAAAATGAAGAAAAAAAAATGTGAATGTTGAAACTTGCCATTTACAACTAACTGAGATGTGCTTGAAATATTAGACCAAATATATTTAAAGCCAGTTGTTAAAAGAGATTCTGAGCATAGTTAGTGTTGGTGTTTAAAAAACAACAACAAGAAAAAAAACAACTTTTAAATGTAGTAGTCACTAGTTGCTATGTTGGACGCTAAAAACCTGATTCTTGTTTTACTATTTACCAATCCTAACGACGGTAAGTCACCCCCCCCCTCCTCCCCTACCAGGTTTCCATGTTCCGCCATTAACCACCCGCCATCTTTACTCTCCCCAAGCGACACCTTCGGCACCCTGCACACAGCGGGGTATCGTTTCAAATTGCCCAGCGATTCCTCACCGGAACCTCGCAGCCCCGGCGATCAAACGCGCGACACCATTGGACGCTGCATTATTCGTCCATTATTACAGGCCGCCCCATTGGTTAATTTGCCGGCTTATGGCCGAACACGAAAGTCGGAGGGTAACGAAACACTGGTTAAACACGTTACAACTAGCTTTTTTTTTTTTTCGCCGAGTGTTAATTAAATCAGGACTGATATTCATTAGCATAATTACAGTTTCATCTTGTCGCGTGCTTAACTTAATAACTTTAGTAATTACAGTAGGGTAGTTACCGCTAAAATTACTATATGATCATCAGCGAAGGCTACTTATTTGGCTAGTTACTTTACAGGACAGTTGTAAGCTACAAGACTAATGTATGCAAAACACTTCAAAGAAGAATGTTTTCCATACGAAATACACATACAATGTTTCGGTATTTTGTCCTCATTACTTTAGAATTTTTTAAAGATCTAGAAATTAGATAAGGAAAATAGTGTTTTATTACTGAGAGATACCTTTATAGTGATTTGATGTGGCTTAATTTCAAACCTTTTGATGGTTTCCGAAAATTAGATGTTTAGATGGGTGAGCAGACTGGCTAAAAATCTTTGGATGAGCAGAGTACCGCAACCAATTTTATTCAGCAGAGTGCCTAGGCCTCATAGGGTAAGCAGAGTACCTAGGCCGCTAAGGGTGAGTACTTAGACCGTTATGGGTGAGCAAAACACCTAGGCTGGTAATGACACGTCCATGCACGGCATCCACGACTGCTCACCAGCCGGACTGTTCAAGTGGTCCCGCGATGCTACGGGGGCCAGATGGCCAGGGATGGATGGTGAGTCAAGGTGCGGTTACACCTGCCGTGTGAGAGCCGTTACCTGGCCACACCCTGGAGTTCTAGAGCGGGCTGAGGTTCTGGTCTGTTGTTAGTCAGGGTAGTTGGTAAGTGAGTGGGCCTAAATGATGGGTGAGTGATGGGCGCGGGGGTAAGTAGTGGATGGTTTAGTGAAGGAGTGAGTGAGCATGACGGATGGGGGATGATGGGTGAGTGAATGGGTGATGGGTGAGTGAGTGAATGATGAATGAGTGATGGGTGAGTAAAAAAATAGGCTTAATTTTCTTAATTTAAACATCAATACAATATTATGTTACATTTCGCTCCCATTTTCTTAATAGCTTGAAACACGGTTTAAAGATAACTATTCAACCAAAACACCATTCAACTAAACGTCTACTATTTAAGCACTTGATTAGTTTATTCAGTCTTTCTTTTTAATTAAAAAAATTTAGGTTAAAACAACCCGCTTGGAGCACTCACACTTGCGCACGTTCTGCCATCAAATGCGTTCACGAACGGTGCGCACCGGTGCCATAGCCCCGTTTCTCCTTTAATGCTAACACCATCTTAAAAACCACTTTGAAAAAAAAAAGAAGAGGGGGGTGAAGAAGGAATCAGACAGCTGTGAAATTGGTGGGCCGGGAGAGTTCTCTGAGTGAGGGACGATTCCGATTTGATCGAGTCAAATGTTGCGCGGTCGAGGTCGTGGAGTGAGTACATTGGATGGTCGTGTATGAAGAGTTTTCCACTGTGCGTGTCGTCATGTTTAATATAGCACCGGGAGGGCGGAGAAAAAAAAAAGGGGTTCGTGCGGGGGCGTCCTTCGGTGAACGTTCTTTCAAGGGCTCGTTTTTTTTTCTTTAATGTAGGAAATACGTTTGTATACGAATGGGAGTTTAGGGGGAGGGGGGGAAGAGAGATATAAAAAAAGATGGTAGATCGTTTGTATAATATTTCATAATATTAAGTTTTGAATCTGAATTTCACTAGGTTCCCACACAACCCTGCAGTCTTTATTCTAGTAAGTAAATCTACATTAAAAAAAATTCAAAGCATCTTCGAGACATATTTAGAAAAAAAAAATTGTACAGATGTTTTAGTGATATTTTTTATTTTTAACAGAAGGTCCTCCAATTCACACCGTGGTACCTAACAACAGAGAAGACTACCCCCCCCCCCTCCATCCCTCAATCTTATAATTTATTTTAGCAAACAGCTGCAAGCGGCTCCGGAGCCGCAGGTGTGCGGTGCAAGATTACGTTAGGTGCGGCCCGCTGGACGACGTCAGGTCAGATCCACTGGACCACATAACGCTCGGCATGTTAAACCAGAGGCGTAGCGACCCTTCCCGGCGCCCGGGGACAAACTTTCAATTTGGCACCCCCCTCGGGAGCAACCTATCAATTTTCGATTTGCACCCCCCCCCCAACTTAAAATTTGCACCCATTTTGGCGTCCACTAAGGTCCGCGCCCGGGGACATATGTACCCCCCCTCTGTGTTAAACTGCGCTGTCTACGGTCAAAACAAGAGATCGATTAAAATAAAAGATCGATTGTTGAACAGATCGTATTTAGGTTCCGTTCCCACGCTGGACGTCCCACGACAACACAACCACAGAGACGACGGTCACTACACAGTAAATCTGCTCACTGGAGCTAATCACCCAGCCGGGACAACCGTGGTGAGGTATTTAAGGGGAGATAATAAATTACGTCCCCCTAGTTAGATAGTGGAGCGCGTGGACTTTGGCTGGGACAAACAAGGGGAGACAAATGTCAGGGTGAGTGACGTTAATCAGTTTAAATTATCCCCAATTGGTAGCTTCAGTTCGCGAGGTGCACGCGAGGAGGGGGTGGGGGGAGGGATGAAATGGAAGTCAAAATTAAAAGACTGATATGTACACGTTGTATGCCACAGAGGCGAATCGTGCCCACATATTATAACAGAACACGATACAACTTCATACAAGTTCACTCATAAAATTAAAACACGTCAAATAAACCTCATATCTATTAATTACCACATACGAAAATATAAATTTCATATATGATAACAGTTCATATGCGTTAATAGTTATTACAAGACAATATCAGCCCTATCTTAATTTCCTTATACAATAATATAGTTCGCACATAATATAATTATTATAGTAACAGTGTCGTTTTGTATTCATGTCTATGTACGTAGGCGTAACGGAGGGATAATTTCCAGATTATACATGCTAACTTTTTGGAATGGCACAACATTTAAGATTTACCGACATGGTCTACATTACGCAGCGCCAACATACATTAGATAATAGCCTGGTATTAGCGGTTTAAAAAAAAAACATGTCGGAGAATGCGCATCCCGCTGTTATTAGTGTTGTGTGTTTTATAAAACTGCCTACGCAGCGGAAATTCCCGCAAAACGCGATACCACTAGTTGCTGGAGAATTTGGTATTTTGAAACAGTTGAGTTAGGTCAACAGTCGTCAGTCTCAAACTCTGGTACTCGATTGGGCTATTTGAATTCATTTTTTTTTAAACTAGGTAGCTTGCTGTCTTTATTATTCAAGTTTAAAATTATACTTAAAAACAATGTAATCAAAATTAAATATCTATGTTTATTTTCATTAAGAATGTGTTTAATTAAATTTTACTCTAAAGTTTTAAAAGTTTTTTTGTTTTTTTAATTTGATCGATCTAAATTAAATTATCATGATTGGTACCTTGTGCTAAATATTAGTTCAAGTCAATACTTTGCCTGTTTATTCTCAACACATAGCCTAAGTTATTCAAGAAATATCCCTACACGCATATAAAGCTGCTGACACATTGCAGACCCCAAACTAACATCAGAGATGTCAATATTAACATTTTTAAACAATTTTATTTTTATCTATGTAAAAGAAATTTTTAAAAAATCCGACTAACTTTAATTTTTCAGTTAAATATTGACGATTCTAATAAAAAATAAATTAATTGAAATACTTGAACTTTAAGTTACGGCGTAAAACAGTTGTTTATCATCATACACGTCAATAGATCTGAACATAGCGCACATGTAACGATGACGGACTAACCTTTAGGAATGTTACATTGTCGTAGAACTGTTATCATACACGTCTATAGATCTGACTATATAGCGATCATGTAACTATGAGGGACTAACCTTTAGGAATGTTACATTGTCGTCGGTGCTCCTCGAAGGTTTTTAACTGCTCCACAATCACGTGGGACATCTGCTGCGTCGTGCCGGGGGTGAGGGGCGGTACCCCATTTGTGGTGGACAGTTGTTCTGTGGACAGACAAAAAAAAAATAGTTGGTCAAATAATCGATTGGATAAAACTATAAAACGAGCTCAGAATTCATTTAAATCAATGACTACATCTTAAAAAGATAAAACATTTGTTTATAATAATGCGATGGGGTAAACATTTTTATGGTATGTGTTTCCTACAATTCAAAACGTTAAATGTTGAGTAAACTGCTTCAATATGTGGGAGTGTGGCATCAAGGCCAAATCATGTTATTTATGAAGACAAAAACAAAAACCCATCAAGTAAATTTCTAGCAATGTTAAATGTGAAAATACAAAAGAACCTACTCCTATCTATGAATGATTTAGCTTGTTTAAGCATATGTATGTGTATATATATATATATATATATATATATATATATATATATATATATATATATATATATATATATATATATATATATATATGTATGTATTCATTTATTATGCATGTATGAATGTATGTACGTATGTGTATGTACATTGGCAGCAGCCTTAATGAAGGTGCCATGATATAGTCTGGCCAGACTGCCAGTTAGGCAACCGAGACAATATCAGCGCCTGCCCACACAGCTAGAGTAAACAATCACATCGGCAGCTGATGCAGTTAACAACAATAAACAGCGCCACCACAACAATATCAAGAAAGGTTAAACTCATCTAGCCAGAGTTTTTTCCCCCTGAAAACAGCCTACAATTTTTGCTCGCGAGGAGGGAGGAAGTGACGTTTTAACAATGCAGTGGCAGATTTTGTTTGGTTTATACATAGGGTCAAAGGTCGCGAGGAAGGGATACACCATAAAGACTCAAGTGCTTTATAATTCATACAAACAAAACCGAGTTTCCTAAAGGCGGATGGTTTTTATAACGAAAACAAAAGGAACAAAATGTAATAGACGGAAGTAAAAATTTATAAAGATGACATTTTAAAACACTTTTTTATTAATATCTTGCACTTAATACTCTATAGCCAATGAATATTACGTAACTATTTTCCACGAAGAGGAATACAAAGATTTCACCTTAACTTTGTAAGTAAAACGCGTCCACTTTTTGAACTTGTCGATTGTGAATGGTGAAAAACCACCGGGAAAGATTCAATCTTCCGTGACTTTGAGACAGGGTCATACTTGACACAAGATAACAAAGTCATTCATATATTACTACAACACGACCAGGTCATAACTCGGGGTCACTAGTGATTGCAGTCACCCATACTAAAACATTGCACAGTTCAGAGTCAATGTTATTCTGAAGGTAGGAATCGGAAAGCATTTGGAGGTATTAGAACCCAGGAGACAAGAAAGAATCCGCATAGAGTGTATTAGAACCCAGGATGATTGGGTCAGTAGTCTACGCTTTACCACAGACAGGCCGCGGGAGAATCTTCACGATCGAATTCTCCACCAGCTACCAATACCGGGTTCGAACCCACGACCTCCCAATACCGCTGAGTTGACATAACATTATGTTGTTCCTGTAAGTTGTATTCCTGTGCATGTTTCCGGACCTTGTGCAAGCGCTGACAAGCTTCCGCCATGTTTGTGTGAGGGAACACGAGTTTGCTGACAAGATGGATGGAGCTGACTATGATCGTTCAGGGTCACGTTGTGTGCACAGTTGTGGCTCAGGGCATTTCGGTACAGTCGTGTTACATCCGAAAGGCGGATGAGATTAATCCTAAGAAGAAGAAATGTAGCTCTAACCACTACACTAGATTTAACTAAGTTAAAAAAAAAAAGAGTAGTGCTTTTTTTGTAGCATCCCAATCCTAGACAACATCAATATGAAGTGGTCAACTGACCAAACGTCTTTAGCACTGTCAGCTTCTGCTGCATAAAGGTCAAGGCTGTTAAAAGGTCACTTCTGACATCAACGGCCGAGTCTTGACTGATGTGGAAAACGCGAACCATGTAGAACAAGGAGTTAAACATGTCCAACAAACAGGTTGAAGGGTCTGTGTACAGGGTAACAGGGCAGGGGTTAACGTGGTAACGGATGGACGATTGTTTAGTACATCCACATAGAAGGTACACGGTACCAGGGCAGGGGTTTTTGTGGTCAAGGATGGACTCACATCCACATAGAGGGTACACGGTACCAGGGTGGGGGTTTTGTGGTCAAGGATGGACGATTGTTTGGTACATCCACATAGAGGGTAGACGGTACCAGGGCAGGGGTTTTGTGGTCAAGGATGGACGATTGTTTGGTACATCCACATAGAAGGTACACGGTACCAGGGCAGGGGTTTTGTGGTCAAGGATGGACGATTGTTTGGTACATCCACATAGAGGGTAGACGGTACCAGGGTGGGGGTTTTGTGGTCAAGGATGGACTCACATCCACATAGAGGGTACACGGTACCAGGGTGGGGGTTTTGTGGTCAAGGATGGACGATTGTTTGGTACATCCACATAGAAGGTACACGGTACCAGGGCAGGGGTTTTGTGGTCAAGGATGGACACATCCACATAGAGGGTACACGGTACCAGGGCAGGGGTTAACGTGGTAACGGATGGACGATTGTTTAGTACATCCACATAGAAGGTACACGGTACCAGGGCAGGGGTTTTGTGGTCAAGGATGGACGATTGTTTGGTACATCCACATAGAGGGTAGACGGTACCAGGGCAGGGGTTTTGTGGTCAAGGATGGACACATCCACATAGAGGGTACACGGTACCAGGGCAGGGGTTAACGTGGTAACGGATGGACGATTGTTTAGTACATCCACATAGAAGGTACACGGTACCAGGGCAGGGGTTTTGTGGTCAAGGATGGACGATTGTTTGGTACATCCACATTGTAACAGAACAGGAATAAGTATCTGGAATAAGCAGGAATGGGATCGAGTCTCCGACACAAGTCATGAAAATTTGTTCTTGGAACTTGTCAGATGTCTCAAACATAAATAAGGAAAAAGTATCTGAAACAAGCGAGGAACAAGTCTTTGAAACAATTCAGGAACAAGCAAGCCTAAATAATACCATTCCCGAACAACGATACCAGGACCAAGCTACTCAGTACTTATCTAAATTCCCAGTAACAGACATCAATGATGTGTCAGCGACTCAATGTCCCTCTAAATTCTCAGTAACAGATATCGATGATGTTTCAGAAATAACAAATAATTACCCTTTATTCAACTATTTCATCATGATGTGGACTTCAACATTGAATAATCTAATCCCCACTCACACACTTACTCTATAACATAAAGGACCCTCAACTGTCCCCGCCCCTGCCCACACTTGTACAGCTAACGCCAAGAGTATAGCCTCGTTCTCGGGTCCAACAACTTCTCTAGTGCTAAACTTTATCCACGTAACTCCTTAATCCATCCGGATCCACCACTCCACTCCATCCACTCCAGCCAGACCCGCCACAAGGGGATGACCCAGTAACAGAGCCCGACGGAGCACGGCCCCAATTTGCCGTAATACGTCCGAGTTTTGACGTAGGGTGGTCGTCACGTGGGTTGGTTTTGACATGCGCACTGCTCGAGTGGATTTTTATTATAGACAAACACAAGTGTGGGGTTGAGTTGATTAGAAGGGGGGTGGGGAAAAAATATTCCCCGAGTTAATTTAACCGACAGGGAAGGGGGGAGGAGGGTGATGCTTAAGGGGTGGATAGCAAACAATAACACCCCTAAGGAGGTGTAGTAACGAGAGGAGTGAATGAAAGATTATGCCGAGAGGCATTGTGGGTAATCTGACTATTTGAATTAGTGTCACCTCTTGAAGAGTCAAGGTGTATATAATAGGATACGCAGTCCGCTGTAAACATGTCTATGTGTATGTATGTATGTATGTATGTATGTATGTATGTATGTGTGTGTGTGTGTGTGTGTGTGTGAAGAACTGTGTACGTGCGAGCGAACGCCCGTGTACTGGTGAGCGTACACGTGAATGACGCCTGAACGACCGTGTGTATACTCCGACTGAACATGCGCGCACCTCCAAGGACCAACCTCGCCGCACGAGACCGCGGTGGTAGGCCTGGTTCCCACGATGGGGACGGGAGATAAAGCCCCGAAACTCTACTTCACCTAGGGACACAACCCACGACCACCTGCCCCTAGCCACCAGACAACCCCGATGCTTTAGTCGAGGTTACAGTTCTTTGTTTTTTCCACGCACATACTGCGCTCGTAACTTATTACAACAGCATTTCATTTAGAAATCCATAAGTGTTGGTCAAAATGTAGTCATATAGATGACTTTTTACTTGAGTCTTACGAATGCCTTTCTATACACCATTTGTCGATATGTATTTACATCTGTCCATCCATCATGTATACACATATCTTGCCTTTTTCATTATTGTCTATTTTTTTTCAACCACACGCCAGTATTTTACGTAGGTATATATCTATATATCTGTCTGTATGCATGCATGCATGTATGCATGTATGTATGCATGTATGCATGCATGTATGTATGTATGTTTGTATGTATGTATGTATGTATGTATGTATGTATGTATGTATGTATGTATGTATGTATGTATGTATGTATGTATGTATGTATGTATGTATGTATGTATGTATGTATGTATGTATGTATGTATGTATGTATGTATGTATGTATGTATGAATGTATGTATGTATGTATGTATATCTGTCAATATATGGGTATCTACTTATTTATATCTTTTTGGCTTCTCTGTTTCTTACCCTTATCCTTTGTCACTAAATTCCCCATCTCTCTGCCCCCCCCCCCCCCCCAATACTTAACAACCACCCCCACACAAAGCTCAATGTTCCAGGATCTATTAACGCAAATGCCTAGCATCCGACGGCAAGTGACGGTTATTATAACACGTTATGTGACTTGTCAAAAAAGTTAAGGAGCCTTCGCACCTAACACACAGGCCGGCGAACTCCAGCCACAAGAGGGTTTGTGGCGTGCATCCCATGGCAGATGAAAATATTTCTGGTCGGGAACAATGGCACGGAGCAGACGACAAGTGGTCACACTTTTCGCGCCACTTTGTAACCGGACGCCGTGACAGCACCGGCCTTTTGTGCCGGTCAGCACCGCTGCAGTTAGCTGAGCGGACTGTCGTGTCAGCTTATTTATTCCACAGTTTTCCACAATTAACACAAGTTGGTGCTAGTCTTTAAAAATAGCCTGCGCGGTGACGTAATTGACAAGGGCAATTACTCCCAAAGCGAACACATCTTACGAGTGCACGAATAACTTTTTCGAGATGTACAAGCGGAGTGTGTTATTACCGTGTGATTATTTCTTCTTACGAGAAACCTCACATTTCTTAGCACTTGAGTCATAAATATGGGTGGTAATATATATGTTATGTATAATACGAATGCTAAACACCACTAGCCCTAACTCGAGCTGCCCCCCCCCCCCCCCACCCCCAATCCCCGGCTTCAACCAATCTAGTTCCCACATTTTCTCACGGTAAATTTGCCTATAACTTTTTTTTCTTCTCCTCAGGCAACTCGATTCTTTGATCAGATTGTCCGCACCAACAACTTACATATTAGTCTACCATTCAAAGGTAGGGGGGGGGGGGGGGGGAACATATTACCAATTTCCTGTCGGTCAAAGCCGCAGTGGTCGGGGGTGGGTGAATGGCCAATGGCCAACATTGCGTCACGGCGACCAGTTCGCACGGCCGAATCATAAACTTTCACACGCTCCGCACAAAAACCGTACCCTGACGCCGTTACAAAGATGTAAACAGCGACACCTTTCAAGGGAGGGCAATGACGGGGGGACTTACACTCAGTCAAGGGCTCTAACTAGCGTCGTAAAGCAAGCAAGGGAGGCAAGGATTGTTCGATTGCGCAAGGAATGGGTTAGAATACGCGCATTCAAGGGCTCTCAATTAGACGGTGACGTAGCGACATTGCGAGGTGTTCTCAGGAGAAATAATATTGAGACTTTCTATACACTCGCGTTCTCCAATTAAAACCAACAGACTCAGTCTGCACCGTTAGACACGTCATGTTTGTGACGATATTTGATTATGTTTTTTCATGATCTGGAGCAAGAAACTTACACTTAACTACATGCCTAAACTGGCAATGTTGAATGCATAGAGTCCCAAAATGGAGGCCAACATACATTTATTGGCAATTTTGAATTAACGGAGACCCAAAAGGGAGGGATACATAAAAATAATATACATTCTATTCTGACGTTGAACATTATTTCATGCATATTTTGTAAATTTCAATGACACTTATGATGCATATATGATTACATTTAATTCGCTTACAACCGTAGTATTTACTTTTAACTTTTAAAATAGTAATAGCATAATAACGAGAAGCTGCCAGTGATTTTATACTGTAAAACATGGAACCCCACCCCACCCCTAACTCTTGAAAAGATGCATTATATATTTTATTTAAAGGGGTGTTGTAATTAAACGCATAATTAAATTGAAGAGAATAAACAGCGTTAATTATCACGACGAAAAGACATCTCTAATGAGCCACGAAGGCGCCACAGTAAAAATAAAAAAAATCTGCTGAAATGACCGTCTCCATTTCACTTGTTAGTTATTTTTTATACGGTTATTGCCCTTGTGAACACCAAATCATGTTTATCCGCGAGGAAGTTTATTAAAGTAAAATAGAAAAGCCAAGCTTTTTTAAATTTTTTTTTTATATTATACATATTCGTCAGTTTAGAAAAAAAAGTGTGAGTCGGGGAGTACATAACCGTGTTGATGTAAGGCGTGAGTTGCGCACCGTGCGTACGAGTACCCCCCCCCCCCCTCCCCCGACCGTACGTAGGGTGACTCGGCGAACTGACACCGCCACTCCGCCCACGAGACGGCGTGGTTAGAAATCGTTCGCTGCTCTTGATGTTTCCACCAGATGTGGCGAAACTGCAACGTCGATTTGCCGTGGCCGTTGAAATGTTTGCAGACAATTTGGCGAAACTTAACTCCTCGTTCAACAATGTCAGATGGAGGAGTGTGAAGAGAAGGAGGAAAAAAAAATACTGGATGGCAAGTGGAACGTTTGACGTCATCAAAGAGTGGTTAAACAGGTCGGTCCGTACTGATGAATGACCAAAAGTCTACAGGAATGACGAACATACTACAGAAATGACCAAAATACTACAGAAATGACCAAAATACCACAGAAATGACCAAAATACTTCAGGAATGACAAAAAGACTCCAGAAATAACCAAAATCATCCAGATATGACATAAAGCGCCCAGAAATCACAAAAAAATAAATCCAATAGATGCGTCAAGAAAATAATACAGTAAAGAAGCAAACACTAAGATGATAGAATTATTTTAAAAAAAAAGGCTAATGAATTATTTTAACTATAAAGGGACATAGAATGTCCCAAAATGTCAAAGAACAATTTCCTTTATTATTACAATTAACAGCAGTTAATATTAATAAAAACCCAATCAATCGTTCAATAATTGGATGGTTTAAAGAAATTCAAGAAGTAACAGGAATGGTCCGTTACACAACAAGTACACTAAACACCCCAGTCATATTAGCCATTCTTACAGTACTTTGTCAGGAAGGCCAAACTACGTTGTGTAAATAGCATCTAATTGTCTTCAATGTAAAATACAATTTTATAAGCTAGCCGTGTATAAAAGATTACCAACGACTGCCTTGGGTTAAATAGATCTAGGAAAGTTTTCCCGAAGATCAAGGAAATTATTTTACCCTATCTCCACCCTCGGGTCTGTTCTGAAAACATTATCACCTTCTTCAGAAAGCATTTGTGTTGCAGATACAAAGACATCGGCCATCTTGAAACCTGTACAGACGTATTAGCGCCGACCGACGGACGAAGGCGCTCAACTCTCAACTCCTAAAGGAAGGACGACAACTCGTCTACTCGCTAATCGCTTTAATCCGCCATCATCTCCCCCTTTTTTTCACCCGTTACACAATCATCAAGTACATGTACATTCGTACTTCAGACAACAGGCAGACTTTTGTCAGCAGACAGCAGACAAAACGCTACCACTTGTGGGGGGAGACTTACAAAAGGTACACTCACCCGGCTATAGATCCAGGTGAGAATGGAGGTGTTCCCCCCGCGGGGGTCGGGACGAAATCAAAGTACGAGATTCTCCCAGCGGATCATGGCCGTAATCCTCCGTCTTGTTTCAAGGGACGGCACTCTGGGCGAATCACTTGATCGAATCAATGGTCGCAAGTGTCGATTGAAATCAAGGGAGATAATCTACACTACATAGCTTGTTCTTACATTTATCTGCCCGTTTTTTCCTCATAAGTGTATCAGTGCTAAGTGGAGTTCAAAAAGCACGAGAGAAAAGATAGAAGAGGTCGGATGGGCTTCAAATTGGTGAGCGGTGGGGGCTTCAAATACTATTGGTGAGACGCAGTTTCAACGATTATACAGGCAGAGTGTCTTTCTTTGTTTATTACAAGTTTTAAGGAGAAAAAAAAATCAAATTATCTTTTGGTTAAGAAAAAACAAAACAAAACGACTTTCCGCTTTTGTTTTAACGTTTCAGTTTTCACTGACTTAAGTATCATTGTGACGGGAGAGTTCTGGAAAAGGGAGGAGGGGCGAGAAAAGGAGAAGGGGGGGGGGGGGGGAGGTAGGAGATGTGAGGTTTGAAAAGGTTGAGTAGAAATTGTAATTTGTCGACTTGACTGCCGTGAAAACAAAACATAACTACGGGACGGAATAGTTGAGTTGGTGGGTGAAGGGAGGGGGGGGGGGGGGTTAAGTTTGGGGGGGGGGGGAGTTGAGTTGGTGGAGGGGGGGGATGGGGGGAATAGATAATTAACAAAAGAAAGTTTTATTAGCAGAACCCGTGGGGTGAAGAGGTGAGGGCGGGGGTGGGGAGGCAGCAGCCAGTGAGTAAACTTCTGAAAGTACGTCACAGAGAACTGCTCATATAAAGCCTGTTTGTGGCCTGGTGCTTAGAACTACATGAGGAGGTGACGGCGGGGGTTGTGGCGGGGGAGGGAGGGGGGGGGGGGTCCCCCACATCCAAGACTGGAGAAAGTTCTAATGCGTCTTTCTTATTGAATGCTCACAAACAAAGGGGAGGGGATAATTAATGTCGCCCCTGCTTTGAAGTCTCAGATAGACCGGGCCACTTGTTACTCGCTTTGATGACACGTGTCGTAAGTGAGTGTGTAGTCGATCGCGCTAATGAGGTGTGTAGTTTTAGACTCTTTTTTTTTTCTGGGATAATTAGGCGTGTTGTAAGAGAAGTGCTAATTGGTAAGTATTCGATTGTCTTGTTATTTATAGCAAGCGGTGATTAAATAAAAAAAATGTAGGACATTTTGCGGATCTTCTGTGGATAAAAGTAAAAAACGAGGCACTAGACTTCTCAGATTCACACAGAGAATTGAGGGCTGGGAAATCGAGAAATGAGATAACGGTCAAGGGCAAATGAAGTAGTGAGTGACGGTGGTAAATCAGATCCAGTCGTCCTGATCAACAGATTATGTCGGGACTAGCCTGTATCAGTAGACCCACTTTTTTTAGCGCAATTTCCATACTGGCAAATTGCGATTATTAACTCGTCATTTCTGGATGTGTGTCCGCAGCTTTAAGTCGTATCTCCTCCTCAACGAAGGAATATCGAGGACTAGTTCCAAAAGCAAATATGTTAAGCAAGTTCCGAGGATGAACATAGGCCAAAAAAATTCCCGGAATTCCTTCCTGGATTTCCCGGAAAAGCCAAAAAAACCTCGAAAAAAATGCAGTTTTTTGCCCATATCTCGGCAACCAGACCACTTAGCGACTTATTTTTTTTCAAATCAAGCGATCCAGATAATCTAATTGCTTTTTTTTAAAGCTCAAATATGTATGCAATTAATAACTGCTTTGAGATTTTGGTGAATGATTACAAATGATAAAAGAAATTAAACAGCGAATAGAGTTAAGTGGTCTTGAGCTTAATTACACTGGTATCATCAAGTTTTTGATAAAAATGTGAACCAAGGAGAAAGCTTACCTACATAATGATAAAAGAGGAAATATGTCATTTACTGGTGAAGTGGATATGACATTTAATGTCATGTACCTGTCGCACAAAGGCCTAACAGGATTTAGGAGATAATTTTCTCGTGTAATTCTCAAGTTTGATGTCATTTGAAATAAATTTTAAAATTTCAAGGAACAAAACGGGACCATTAAAATTTTAATCGGCGTCGTCTGGACCACAGACGGCGTGTAAAAAAATGGCGGGAATCTGTAACGTGTCTACACCAGCAGTGTTACAGGGGGAGGGAGGGGATGGTGTAAACAAAATATGATTCATGCCAGTCTGGTTGCTTGTGTAACGAGAGAGAACAATGTCGTCTCTGTCGTGACAACCCTTCTCTGGGCAATTTTATGGTTTACTGCTTGATAGAAGGCAACCCGGACGTGACGTAACACAAGCTCAGTGTGACGTAGATTAGAGCAAAATGTGACGTGGTGCGCAACAGTCGTTGACGCTAAACCCAACAAATGCAGCGCGTTTTAAAAAAACTTAAATTTAAAAATAAAAGCTGAAAGTAAAATAGAATGTTAAGACAACGAAGAAAATAATTAAAATGCAGAAAGATAATTCTAAAATTTAAAAGTTGACATAAAAACACAAATCTCGAGGAAACAACTAAGTTTTGTGTTTGTAACTACGCTCAGTAGTAAGTATCCAAGTTATTATTTTAAAGTATTGCTACTGTATCCCTAGCCCCATGTATAGCTATACCGCATTCTCCCAAGAACATAAACATTAGGTATGTGTACACACCAAGATTATAAAGACTCACCATTACGAGATCCAGATAACAAAGAAAGATTAGTTCTATTATTAACATGAACATTTGACATACAATCATGATGAGACGGTTGTTGTTGCTGCTGCTGCTGCTGATGGTGATGGTGC
This sequence comes from Physella acuta, assembly GCF_028476545.2. NCBI lineage: Eukaryota > Metazoa > Mollusca > Gastropoda > Physidae > Physella > Physella acuta. Next base: position 112,828 of record NW_026733395.1, read on the forward strand.
GGCTGGTACTGCCGGTGATGGTTCGCCAACAACGGCTGATGGTGTCCGTAGTTGAGTAACGTCGGATGGTGCTGCGGCTGTGTTTGGTGGCTGTTGTGGTGGTGGTGGTGATGGTGACGTTGGGAGTAGCCGTGCACGAAGCCGGTTCCGGCCATGTTGCCGGCACAGTTTAACGTGTTGCCGCAGTCCGGAGACAGAAAGTCCGGCCACTGTTGAGGGCTCCCGGGGATTGTCATGATCCTTCTGTCAGTGTCCAGAAGTTGAGGGGCGCTCCCTATCAACATACTCGCAATAGGGCGTCACTCGCAATAGGGCGTCACTTGCCCTGGGTCATATATCCAAACTCTTCAATCCATATAAAACCAACACATCCAAAGCAAACAAGAAGGAACGAAGATTCAGTTCTAGAACTTTCCTCTGCTCGGGACCCCCACACTACACAGCACTGACCGCTGGAGACAGCATGGCACTGGTACTTATGCGTATCTCGACTTGACTTACATTGTATCTCAGAGAGCTGACCACTCGCTGACCACTACTCAAGCTCTTGTTACACGAGACAGTTACACTTGTGTATAAACCAACTATAACAAGGATAAAGGAGCAAATACAAACATATCTGTTGATTACTTTCAAGCGAAACTAATTATTCAAACGGACACAATATTAAATCATATGTTTTAACATCAATATATGAATTTAAAAATAAAGGTATTTTTATACACAAATGAACGCCGATGTTAAAGCGGACGTTTCTAGATCTAGAAGTAAATAACGTATTGCATCTGTTCGTGAATTTGTGATTTGTTTTAAAAAAATATGAATTTATTAATTCCCTCTCCCGGTGGTCCAATATAAAAGAGGGCTATCGGCGTAATTTAAGGTCAAGTTAACGAAGTTGCGCGTGTACTTTAAATGCAGCACTAATCACTACTTCCACAATGATTAATATAATTGACATTGGAGTGCCTGAAGACGAAGGTCGGCTGTTTATCAAGAGAAATTTAAAAAACAAAACAAAAAAACTAATTACAATAATAAATGTATTTCTCTACTCTGAGATGGGGGTGGGACTAAGTGTAATGACTGTAAGTCGCGAGCTTTAGGACGAGGGCCGGTGACTCACGAACTTTCTGAGTAATGTTTGAGGTCATGAGAAAACACAACTGTGATTAGGGGGACATGCTTAAACAAATTAGTTTTAACTAATTAACTAGCATACTCTAAGACGATAAATTAAGCGCGCATTGTGGCTCTACTCTTAAAAAACATATTCTAGAACCTAGCTAGACCCTCTACATGTTAAAACCATGGAATATTTTCATGTAGTTGGCGAAATCGATTTTATAAATTCATGACTTATAGAAACCAAATCAATAAGTGGCGTTAAATTTCCCTAAATTTTTAAATTTCCATCTATAATCCCTAACTGAATGCTCCTTAAATGGTAGTTATAATGACGACTAGTGTTTAAACCATCGGAATGGGTAAAATAAAAACTTCAAATATCGTCAATAATCTTAAATAATGGCGTATGTTTCATATCTTTGAATAATTGTTTTAGTGTTAACAAGCCGGGATTGAACTAACACTACCTATCCTGCACGTGTCTCTCAAAGTATACCTCATTAATGTTTATAATAAAATTGCTCGTACTATTTGCTATTCAGCGCACTTTTTTTTGGCCTGCTCAATATGTACTAAGCCCGATCAATAATTACGTCTTTAATACTTAGCACACGAAATATCTTAAAGCTAAATTACATATTGTACTGTTTATATGTTCTATCACAACTAAAGTTGTCATTGTAAGTAAAGAATCTAGATCTAAGTTCCGGATTGTATGTATTATATACACAGCACTATACACATGCCTACAATTATATAACCAACATTTTATCTATAAAGCTAACGATAAGGGCACTCATATCACATCGTAATAACTGGATCATCGGAAGTCAAGCGACCACTTCATGAAACCAATATCTAGATCTAGACAGTCTACATACACACTCAATAAACCTTATAATATCGAGATCAATACGAGATTTAAGTAAAGAAAATAAACACATTCAATGTAACCACAACTTAGAATTACTCAAAACGTAGTCCGAATTTGACTAAATCAATGGTAAAACTAGTCACAAAACTTACACAACGGAACTTTCACAAAATTCAACGAATCAAACTTTTCACACAGATCTACGAATCAAAGTTCCAAGTCTTATGTCGAAGAAAACGATCAAATCGCATTAATCCGCACACCAAACTCTCCAGATCGCAGTAAGGAAATCACGTGACCGTCCTCACACCTAGAACCAACGGTCCTGAATGTTGGCGGAGTCTCGTTCCGGGCGTGTGTGGGTGTTGTTGTTTTTTAACCCCATCACGTGCCGTCACTGTTCCTATTATACCCCACTTCCTCTCTCGCTCGGACCGTTATCTTTTCGAAAAGTTTTCTTCCTTTTTTTTTCTCTCCCTTTCTTTCTTTCAATTGTGTTCGCTGTCCTCCGCAAGTTTTAACCTATACAATACGTAAAGGGGGCCCCGCGCGCGCGCCACCATGCTCAGAGCCTGCTCTCTGGGCAGACGTGGGAAGCGACAGCCAATCGGGAAGCTGGGCCGGCAATTATTCATTTACCTAAGCCCCGCCCACTTCCGCTGGAGTAGAGGTGAGTGGATTTATGAATGAAAATTTAACGTAATGTTGTGTATGAGGAAGAGGAGGGGAGAAATGGGGGAGATGGATGGATATGGAAGGGGTGAAATGGGGGTGGGGTGGATAATGGGCAACCCACATCTATGGGGGGTGTATGTGTACTATTAAGGTTATGTGTAAATTGTATTTTCTAGAGCAGTAATTACAAAATATTGCAAGAGTTCTTAAAACCTGACTATATATTTTAAAGACTGGAGGATAGGAATGGAAGGTTCTAGTGTCGTCTCTATTTAGCTGTAAACACATTTTCACAATTCAATTTTTAAAAAAACATGTTTTTCTTTAAATTGTTTCTATTACAAGTGCAATACATAACATAGAATCGCTAAATCAAAAGAATAGACACACATTAACATGGATCTATTACACACACACTTGATCTACCAACCCACAATGAATCCCCATTATCCCAGGTCCATATTCTAAATCAAGAAACCCCCACTACTGAGATAACTCTCTCACACCCAAATGTTTCACCTATTTAAACTACGTATTACATCAGACGGTAACAGTTTCAAGACCTCAGAAAACAAGTACGAAAGAAACACAAGACCAAATAACACACAATTAATAAATAAAATACAAGACCCACTACCCATCAAATAAAAATAAATAAAATAAAGATAGACAACGCTATAACAATAGAAAAGAAACAAGACAGATACACTACATTCAAAGACCAATAGATCTAAAATCTATATATCCTACAACAATAGTCACCTTTCAAACAGTACTATATCTCATCTCAACAACCCACATCAGTAGAACACTCCACACACAACTAGTAGAAAACCCCACACACCATCATTAAAACACCCCACACACCCCCAGTAGAACACCCCACACACTCAGTAAAACACCCCACACATCACCAGTAGAACACCCCACACATCACCAGTAGAACACCCCACACACCCTCAGTAGAACACCACACATCACCAGTGGTACACCACACACACCACCATTAGAATACCTCACACCACCGCCAGTAGAACACCCACACACCGCCAGTAGAACACATCACACATCAAAAGTAGAACACCTCCCACACAACGCAACTAGATACACAAAATGGCGCGCACACCTCCCCTAGCCCACCCCAACCCTTAATCAAGCCACCCCCAACCGTAGATTGGTCAAAATGAAGCGCTCAAATTAATTTTAAAATGCCAGCGCAGGGGGAAAAAACCCCGGCTAAACCGGCAGAAAATTGGGCGAGCCGGTGTGATTAACTGCTACCCTTTAATCAAAATGGATGCGCAACTTTTCGGTGGCTGCATCAAGCGTATCCTCTTACACACGTGTCTTCATACGCCACCATCATGTGTGCAGTGGTTATCTCTAATGACCGCATGCGCTAAAAAAAAAAAGCCAACTTACTATGAAACTATTGAAGGTACAAGTTTGTTTCTTTCACGGAAGTAAATACTATTTTCCCCATCACATAGAGAAAAAAAAAACTCAATAGAAATACAATTCAAATTTTAGAATTGTAATTTCTATATGCATCCACCGACAGCTAAGACACTCTGTTGCCTCTATGAAATGTATATTTGGGAACCGTGCAATTCTAGTGTTACAATTGTGTTCTGCAGTGCGGTGCGCATTTATGCACTCTGATCCAACTACTGTGATTATACTATTTAGGTTGCCTATAAAATAAATCTTTAGGAACTTTGTAATCCTAGTGTGACAACTGTGTTGTGCAGTGCGGTGCGATCTATGCACTCTGATCCAACTACCTCAAACATCTGCTTTGTAATGTTCCACTTCAAACAGATTTCTGTCAGGATTCGTCAGAAGGTCCTGGTAAGATCACCGAGATTTGAACACCGGGAAGCGTCAAGTCAGGGGGAGGAAGGGGAGGCTGGGTGTGCAATTACAGCATATTATACAGTTAATTTCGACTGTGGTTTCTAGGCAAGCGCCAGCCTGGGATCTTAGGTTTCAGCACACTACCGACGCCGTGGGGTCTTAGACCAACTGGGGGGTCTTAGACCAACCATCAAGGTCCTGATCCTGGGAGGGGGGGGGGTCTTAGACCAACCAGGGGGGGGGGGGTCTTAGACCAACCATCTAGGTCCTGATCCTGGGAGGGGGGGGGGGGGTCTTAGACCAACCGGGGGGGGGTCTTAGACCAACCATCTAGGTCCTGATCCTGGGAGGGGGGGGGGTCTTAGACCAACCATCAAAGTCCTGGGGGTCTTAGACCAACCATCTAGGTCCTGGGAGTCTAAGACCAACCATCAAGGTCCTGGGTGTGGGGGGGGGGGGGGTTTAGACAAATTATCAAGGTGCTGGGAGGGGGTGATTTCTTAGACCATTTACCAAGGTCATGTAAGGTCTTAGACCAGCTACCAACGGCGTCATAGACCAGCTACCGCAGGCGTGTGGGACCTGGACCACCTATCACGTCATAAAGATCGTGTTACAAAACAGCGTCAAAAAAATAACAAGTTTCTTTTCAAGTTTTGACAATTGCCGACATTCACGAAACCCTCGTGTAGGTATGGGTGTGTGAGGTATGGGTGTGTGAGGGATTGGTGTGTGAGGGATGGGTGTGTGAGGGATGGGTGTGGGGAGGAGGTTTAAAAATGTAACGGCACTATGTGGCTATATTTGATTTCATATCACAGAATACGTCAGGCGCCGACTCGAGCCGATTTGAAGCAAGATGATAAAACATTATGTAGAGGACGTGTTGATAAGTTCGGAAAATGTGAAAAGTTTTTCTAACAAATACATTTTGGAATTGTTTGTTTTAACATGATCTCAGCTGTACCATGTTTGAGAGATGGAGTAACAGAGCTGCAAGCACTACGAGAACAAACGACACTGAATTTTTTCTTTCCTTGGTTCATCGCGCTGTCACTCAGACTCTGTCAGTAAGTCACTGACCGATTCTAATTACACACTGACCCATCACGCGGGGCTCGCTAATAAGCAAAAGGTCAATGTAATGTCAATAGGCCTGGCGTTTGAATCCAGTAGATATGAACTCTACGTGGTAAGGGGAAGGAGAAGGCCCGGGGGAGGGGGTGACTCTAACAATGATTTTAATTACCACCGTGGGAATGGCGACCAACGCGTCACCATGACGTATGCAGCCGTGGAGCTCCTTCCAAATCACGGCCAGTTCACGCGTCACACTAATTATTTTTAGCCGCGTCAGTTCTCAGCCGCCGAAAGTGCAAAGACGGGTCACGTGACTAAAGGAGCGAGAATTCGAATATTTATTCCATTCTGGCTGCAGCTAGCCAGTGATAAACAGCTATCAACAACGTTTGTATGTGTGTGGTTTTTAAAAAAAATAAATTATTATTATTATTTTTATTATATTTTACTTCTAGCTGTATATTACTCAACTAGTGCAAGTACGCTAAGCAGTGATACCGTTTTACCCATATTAAAATACACAACCTAGCAATAAAAGATAATATAATAATATAATAATCTACAGCAATGTTTTATATAGTCATATGAACCTGATTTAGCAATACAATTAGTACAGCAATATAGAACAACTACAGTTATATTAAGTAGCATATCAGCGGGGATAGCTAAATACATATTTACAGTCAGATGAAACAGTTATAAACATACTAAATAGCAAAGTATATACACAGCTAAACATGAATATACACATATAACACAACTCTAGCTAGATCAAATAACTGCAACGATAAAAAAAAGCAAACCATTCACAACCACATTGACAAGCTGCAGCTATACTACACATGTGCAGCTATGTTCACCAGTTAGGTTCCTCAAGGCACGCATCCCGCCCCCACGTTTTCTCCCGATCAAGATGTCAAACTCCACGAGTATTGCCAGATTTCACTTTTCATTCACCCGACAATTAGGCAACTCACCTTCTTTTGATTACCTTTTTCTTACCATAACAAAAACATCTTTTAAAAGCAACATCCCTCCCACCACCCCTACCCTTCAGCACGCCCCCCCCCCCCTGCTCCTATTCCGTGTCTTGACTTTCTACGCCCCCTCCCAAAAAAAAAACTCTTCCCACAATCCCACAGGGCGAAGACTTATCCCACATTGTGACCCTTTCTTTAATTAACCAAAATGAAAAGTTCACACCCCCCCTCCCACCCCCACAACAGTTGTGAGTTATTAATCTTTAAATCTTCCTCGCGTAATAATTTGTTTGTAGATTCACATCAGAGAGGGTCACCTCCCCCTCCCCGCCGGGACTGACTCCCCGCCCCCCCCCCCCCCCTTCCCCAGAACCCTCCTCCACTTTCCGAAATGCAAATCCAAGGCTAATCTGCTAGCAACAAACCATTTCGCAGACACACAGATAAACAAACACATCAATGGCGTGCAGGTGGGGGTGATAAGGCAGGTAAGTCGGGCGGGGGAGTGGGGTGGGCGGCGCAGGAGGAGGGTGGGGTAATTTTGTGAGAAAAAGATGTAGAGTGGAGGAAGGCAGGAGGAGAGAGGTGGGGGGGGGGGGATGTTGCGAGGGTAGTAGAGTCATTAAAAAAATCTTCGGAGAAAAAAAATTTGAAACTTAAAACGAAACAAAATTTTAAGAATGGGATCTTTTCGGCCTGGTGTGAACCTACATTCGTAAAACCGCAAGGGCCGGCGGGAGGGAGGGGTGAGGAGGAGGTGCAGGGGAGGAGGAGAGAGATATATGGATGGGGGTAATGAAGGTAAAGAGGAGGCACTGCATAATTTAAAAAAAAAAGCGTTCGTTAAAAGTTTTCGTTAAAGAGTTTAAAAGCGATGACGTGATGAAGACACGTGACTTCGCTCAGACAAAGGTGGACTGGAAGAGAATTAGTACCGTCATTTTTTTTTAAAACCGTGTCGTTGGAACCATTGAATAAAAAGGAAAATAGTTAAATAACTGCTCATTTATTCATTTTAAAAAATATTTTAGCTGAAGCCAGTGGTGAGAGTTGAGATATGTAATACGACGGAGTTCGAACACGCGGATTCGAACATGCCTGGGTTCGAACCCCAGATTCAGGAAGTTGCTGATGCTGTTAGCCAGCGTCCAGGGGCAGCAGCGTGCAGCGCTTGACCCAGTGACCAAACACGTCATGTCGCAGCGGCATTCAATATTGACCCACCTACACAGGCGCGGTGTGTCAGTGTGTCCGTCTTCTTAAGTCAAGTTCAAGGATTCCTGTTTTACACCTCAATGACGTAACAACACAGAAACTATGATATAAATATGAATATTCATACAGACCCTATATATACGCAAGCACACGCGCACATACACACACACACAGCAAACACATATAGGTTAGTTTAAATATAGAAAAACGGACAAGTCCTAAAATTCACAAACTCCTCATTTTAAACATGTTTTACAAGTCGCTCTCGTAGTCGTAAATAAAATATTATCACGATAACTCGCTGACTACAGATATCAGAGGAGGCCTGACTAGCAATAATAATCATATCGTTTACACCCGATGGCGCCCTACACCCTACCCAATGCAACCGACGCCTCTCTCTTTCCCCCTCTATCCATATATATATATATATATATATATATATATATATATATATATATATATATATATATATATATATATATATACATACACAATTGGTCACTTGAAATCTTTCTGTTAATCAGTAAGTTATTTTCCAACCCTGTGGTTGGCGATCTATTATTTGAAACCCATTGGGAGTTCGATGCTAAACGTCTGAAAGAAACTCTAGCAGTCGGCCTTCACATAACGCTAATAAAACCAAGCTTTTTTTTTTCAATATTCAAAATATATATCTTAAATCGTAAAAAAAAATCTTTCCGTTTCACGTTTACGTTTTTTTTTTTACGTGGCACTACGCTTAATTTAAGCTCGTGCATCCGTCAAGAAATACTATTTAAAAAAGGTGGGGGATAGAAAACATGTAGATACATGTATACTTTATTTTCTGATTTCACGAGAAACAAATTTACAACTAAAAAGCACCACCATGCTGTTTGATCGACAAACTTAGACTGTGATCTGAGTTCCAATTACTGAAATATGAACCATGTATTATGACACGGCTTTCTTATAACTTGAACAACATACATGCATTATGGGACGATCTTCAAGCGCCAGGAGATGACCTAAAAGGACAAATATAAAGCCTGAAAGGGCTCAAGATGGCCAACGATACAGTGAGATGGCCTAGAAGGACTATGAGATGGCCTAGAAGGACTATGAGATGGCCTAGAAGGGCTAGAGATGGCCTAGAAGGACTAGAGATGGCCTAGACGTACTTTGAGATGGCCTAGAAGGACTATGAGCTGGCCTAGAAGCACTATGAGATGGCCTAGAAGGGCTATGTGATGGCCTAGAAGCACTATGAGATGTCCTAGAAGGACTATGAGATGGCCTAGAAGGACTATGAGATGGCCTAGAAGCACTATGAGATGACCAAGACGTACTTTGAGACGGTCTACATTGACTATGGGCCCCTTCATTGCACGATGGACATCCCATGGCTCCAGACACAACATTGCAGCCCCCACCACCACGTTCTGTGTGTATTAGAACGAGGGCCCTGAACCCACAGCTACTGGCACCCGCGCTCAAGCAATTTTCCGCCCAACTGAAGTACCCCAGACAACATGACACTTGCAAGCCGGAGCCGACCTGCTCCGGGAGCCGCATCCAGCAACACAACCAACGGCGCCAGTGACGTAGCCGCCCCCGCGCGTATAAGATGAGCTAGATTTAGGGGAGATAAGCAGAGAGAAAAAAAACTTGATGAGGCGGAAAACTGGGTAACGAGTGTTAGGTTCACGAGGCAGTAGGTGCCGAGGGGGTGGGGGCGGAGGGGGTGTTTTATTGCTCTGTCCGAATGGGGTACAGGTATCACTACGGTTAATGACACGATGTCAGGTAAAGGTTCTGGGTTCGGATCCTTACCAGCCAGTTAAAAATAATAGCAATTTAGATTTGAGATAAATACTGCAAACGTTATTATAATTGGATTTTTGTGCATCTGCTGTTAGCATACTGTTAAGGGAAGTAACAAACCTTGCAAGAATATATTCCTAAGATGGGAAGTTGCATGCTGCTAAGGGAAGTAACAAACCTTGCAAGAATATATTCCTAAGATGGGAAATAACATTTTTAAGGGAAGTAACAAAGCTTGCTAGAATATATTCCTTTGATGGGAAGTAGCATACTGTTAAGGGAAGTAACAAACCTTGCTTGGGAAGTAATACAACATTTAGGCAAGTAACTATAAAGGGAAGTAGTCCAATTTAAAAGGGGGTAACGTTTTATTCAACGTGAAATAACGGCACTTTAATGGTAAGGAGCGGTAAATGGAATTGACAGTAAAAGGAAGTAGCGCAACTAAAATAAGAGTAGCGAGCGTTTGGACCCACAGAATCATTTTTAAAAAGTGCGCCAGTAAGTATGGCAGACCTACAGTAGATGTGACTAATTAAACCATCAAAACATTGATAAAACAATAAGTAAAAAAACAACAACACATGCATCTTGAAAAAAGAACTTGCTTGGGTTGAAGGATAAAGATTAAGATGCCATTAAATTACGCAATTATAACCCTTCTGTTGCAATGATGCCTGGGATAATGACCTCTGATTTACGATTGGTGAATTCTAAGTTTATGAAAAAGATAGCTAAGAAAAACAAAGTAAAATATGATGAAGAATTTTTTAGTAAATCAATAGCATGAAATGCACACACATAGAAATAAGAATGTACGAGTGAAGGGATAACTTGGGGATTAGGTTGGATAGAAAATAAAAAGGCAAAAAATGCAATGTACAATATTTGAAATTATTAGAATTTTAAATAAAAATCAGTAATTTTAATTTTTATAAATGATGTGTTACTGTTTTTTTTTCTTTAAATTTAATTTGCTGCTAATTATTTCAAGCGTGAGATCCCTTCCTTTTTTTTTTTAAAAAAAAATGTCTCGCGCCGACGTGAAGTCGAGGCGAACGCAAAAGTTCAGCCGAGTCCATTTAACTAAAGGGATGTCAGCTCCCAGCGCCACGACAAGGCGTAATGAGTGCTCTGTCGAGGTGCGAGAGGGAGAGACAAGGGGCGCGCAACTCATGACGTCAAGGGGCCGGAGAAAGCGATGACAGACGAAAACGTGCAGTTTTTCATGAGCTGCCTCTTGTGGCGTTGGCAATTTTAGATTCTTTTTTTTTTTCTGTCTTCCCGCGGATTGACACATTTAGATTGTTGACAACGGTAAATTTGGACACTAATTACACTGACACCGAGGAGACCAACATAATTTAGGTCAAACTGAAGTCTTCTTGCCTGCACTTTACCCCCTTCCCCCACCCTCTCCGACAAACTCAAAAAACATTTTGGATGAGTCTTCTAAAAAAATGAACTACCCCCTCCCTCCTCCTCAACCGTTATGCCACATGTAAGAGGTCAAAAGCCATCAGCTTAAACCAAAACATGAATGAACACAACTCACCTTTACCTCCCTACCCTCCCTCCTCTCGCCATTCGGCGCCCTCGACAGGGCATCGTTTACCTAGACGACATCCCGCACGCCCCAGCCATCACAACCTACTCACGCTTATCCCAGCCTCACCTGCAGCCTGCACTTACAAGCACTCACCACAGCTGAACGTAGCACCACCACCATCCCACCCCATCATCTACACCACTTCAGACGTCAGTCACGTGATGACCGTAACGAGTAAGTACCGCCACTCGTGTTGGCCATCACAAGGCTAGACACAACTCTCATTAAACCCCGCTCATGAGCCAACCCTCCAACCACTACACCCTTGAAATCAAATTGTTTTACTTACAGCCTGCCCCCGCTACCCTTATATTAAAACAACTTACTTATTCTATCACGACAAGTATCCAAGCCTACGGCCTTATATATAAACGGGTTGAAAGTAAATCCAATGCAGCACATTAGGAACTTAATTAAGACTATTTAAAGGTCCCAATCTCGAAAGCCGTAAAGTTTGTTATTGTGATCTAAGCATATGGAAGCTCGTTGTGGTCAGCATGATGACCTGCGTACCTTTCCCGGCTAAATCAGACACCCCCATATTGACCAGGTCCAACATTCCATCAAAGCTGAGTCTAATCGCAATAAATGCTATTAATTTTATAATTTAAAAAAAATATCGCATAATATAATAAGAAAGTATTTAATTTAAAGATAAACATTTTCTAATAGACTTAATGCTCATTGCTACAATTACCATACTATATTTTCTTTTAACTTGTAAGGCTTAGCAAAGGCAGAAGAAATGAGATACTATCCCTATAAGGGACACAACTCGAAAAGATAAGTTACAGGTAACGTTCCCATACGAACTTACGTAAAATAAGTTTAAAAAAAAATCCGTTCCTCACAAATCCCACGGCCTTGGGGTAAGACAAACCAAAGGTCAGATAATTACGGTACACCTTCTAAAAATTATCTCGTTACTGAGTTCAGTATTTAAAAAAAAAATTAATTAGTGAGCATTTGTGAACGAAATAGTTTTACAGTAGTGTCGTCAGGCATGCGAAATAAAAAAAAATCTTTGATCTACCTCTACCCCTTCACCACCCCCCTACCACCCACCCCCACCTTTACCTAAACTATATTTTCTAGAAGTGCATTGATAAATTGGGGGACGGGAAGGGGTAGAAACATTTAAAGGTGTAGGCGTGTGTCCGGGGAAGGGGTAGGTAAAGATGGATCACATAAAAACGAGGGGTCGGGGTACATGCAAGAGACGGAGGGATGTGCATGAAAAAAAAGGTGGGGGCGGGGCGGAAAGGGGGGGGGGGGGGCGTGTGAGTGATGGATGAACTGAATGAGCGTAATGAGGTGGAGTGTTATTAGACTAAAGTGTTGCATCTGGATGGTGTGATTGGGTGAGTGTGGATGAATTAAAGGGGTTAAAACGTAAGTGAAAGATGAGTGGGTTAGGGTGTTTGGCTGGGCTTTATCAATATCTAGTTTAGGGGTATAGCTGATCTTCAACTATACATTTAGCTGCGGTTTTGGGATATAACTTGTCTTCATCTATATATTTGGCTGCTAGTTTTGGGGTATAGCTGATCTTCAACTATATATTTGGCTCTAGTTTTGGGATATGACGAGTCCATCTATATATTTGGCTGCTAGTTTAGGGGTATAGTTGATCTTCATCTATATATTTGGCTGTAGTTTTGGGATATAACTGGTCTTCATCTATATATTTGGCAGTTAGTTTTGGGGTATAGCTAGTATTTATCTGTATAATTTGTTGCTAGTTTTGGCACAAAAAAATGATTTATGTCTTTTTACTTTTGGTGTATTTGGCTAGTTAGTTTAAAGGCGTTTGACTGATTAGCCTTAGGTTTTATGGCTTACTTAGTCTTCGGGTGCATATCTGGCTAGTTTCTTGGTACACACGACTAAGCACAACAAATGCCCTGAAGTAAATATCTAACTGGTTTCGACGTGTAAGATTATGGACCTTGTACACAAGGGAGGTGAACCTTCATTTATCATCACCGATAGCACGAAAAGAACAGCCTGTTTGAATGAAAGGGTTTTCCATAAACCACTTTTCGCGTAGTATCATTTATAAACATACAAAGGCAAAAACGTTTCCAGGTTGATAGAACAATAATGGGTGAGGTAGAGATTGCTAAGTAGCTGTTACCTCGACCATAACAGATCTAATACTTTGGGGAACTAAGTTACATTTATAAATAAAAAACACCCACAATACAGCAATGCATTTTAAAAAAGTTCTTAACAGTTGAGTCTGGTTAGGTAAAAAGTGTGTCAATGTGTTCCATATCCTAAACATAAGAACGATAACTCTACTCTCCCAGTGGTTTGAAACGTACAGCCACCCTAACCACACCTTAAAAAACACGCACAAAGTTATCGTTCCTGGCTAATTTATAGAGCCCCGATTACGCTTAGAGTAGCACTTATAAACGTATGATAAACTAATAGGCCCATGGGCACGTCAGCCTGCAGACATTATAGTTTATTGTTTGAATTACCTCCCGTGGTTCCCCCCTCACAAAAAGAGTTACTTTTCTTTTCACGTCACAGCAAATGGGAGCGTTTAAAAATCGCAACTATAAACAGAGTTTTTCAAGAGGAAACGAAATAAGATTTTTATCGCCAATTTTTTTTTTTTTGTGGGGGTCCCGCCATGCGTCCAAGCTTAACGTTCCCGCCCAGTGTCGGCGGACGTGCGGTCAAGGTCACAGTCGTGTGCGCTGATGGGGCGCGTCTCACTCGACGTTTGAGGGGGTTGTTAAGTCATGGGACCGTCGCTCACGTGCATGGGTCAGCCGACGCTTCGTGTACAGTAAATCTTGGACACTCCCGAATACTGTAGCATTAATCTTAACCCTATTCTAATCCACTTGAGATAAACCAACACTAACTCTGGAAATCCATATAAAAGGGGACTTTTAGAACTCTAACCCTAATGTAATCCACTTGACATTTCTGCATAAACTAACATTAATTCAGGAAATCCCTTCTAAGGGGACTTTTATAATATCCAAACCAAATCTAATTTAAATAGATACTTATTACAAATCCCGAACATACCATCAAAATACCTTACGCTAATATTACCCGATTAAACATTACACGTCAATATCATTACAGAGAAAAAAATTAATGAGTCTTGAACCGGCAACAGTCAGTATCTTCATATTTTCTGCTGAACGCCTTTTCACATCCAAGGCAAAAACAAATGCTCAAAAAGAAGTCCGTGGGTCATCTTTATCTGACCATTACATAACAACAGGTAGTTCTGGCACAGGCTCGTACTTCTACTAGATCTATCTGACAGAGACTTATGGTCTAACTAAATAAATATTAAATCAAATTTAACTTCTATTTCTAAATTAAAAATATAAACTTTTTAAAAAGTAGTTTTCGTATATTCCATTCAATTAACAAGTACAATTTAAAAACAACGTTTAAATATAAAAAAGTTATACATTCATTAGCCATTTAATGTGATACTTTAATTAACCTCATTAAAATCACCCTGCCATAAGCGGAACTTAAATTAAGATAAGACACCGGACCTGTCAACAGCTGGACAAGTCTTATTTAATTCCCCACCCCCTAGCCCCACCCCAAGCCAGTGTTACCCCGGGCTTAAAATAAACCCGAAAGTACACCGAGGGCTAGAAAGAGAAGGCTTGAGACGGGGGGGGTGGAGGATGCTGGTGAGACACCCGGAAGTTGCAGGCTTAAACACAACAAGATGTTGCTGCATTGTGTACGCCTTATAAAGAAACATGCACACACAGACACATGCATGCGCGCGGGATCTTTGCGTGTGAGCAGGCGTGCGCGTGCGTGCGTGTGTGCAGTTGAATGGGTACTCACCCTCTCAACAACAAAACAAAAAAGAAATTGTTGCGGGGGCGGTTAAGACCAGGTTGACCCGCCAACGACATTTCATAACAAAACGGGTCACGTGATACCACCCACGTCAGGCAGCTGGTGTCGGGGGGCGGATGGTGAGTAGGGGGTCAAAAGACGCCATGATGGTCACGCTTCAACGGTCACCAATAGGTAGTAAGGTTACAGCGTCTTGTGAGTGTTGCCTGGCAACAAATGGTAAATTAAGCTACACACGTCTAAGATGAAAACATGATTAAAAAATGGGTGAGAAAAGGGGATGAAATATGGCCGAGGCGGAAACGCGTGGGAAGAACTCACGTGATCTATTTGCAATTTTAACAAAAAAAAATGATAAAGCTGCACACAATGAATGTATGCTGCCTGCATGCCACCCTTAGCACTTACATAACACAGTACGGAGAAACATTGCCAGCTAAAGAAAACCGAACCCGTCATATTGTCTTCAAACGTGTCAAGTATGTAACATTCTGAGGGTTATTTTGAAGAGAAAAAAAAAACCCACCTCTTTTAATTGAATTGTGTACCTGGTTATTTCCCTTTCATGTGTGCAAATTGGTGTACCTGGTTATTTCCCTTACGTCGAGTAACGTACCTTTGCAGTAACCCGCGCCACTTTATCTTACATCCGTTATTTACATGCATGTATCCATTACACGTCCTTTATCCACCGTTATGTCTCTCTCCCTCTAGTCCACGTCTCTCCATCAACCCCCCCCCCCCCCACACACACAGACACACAGACACACACGCGCATCGGATAGAACTCAGTCGCTCCTACCAGGGACCATATCTTCCTACTCATTGTTGGGATGAGAAAGTTCCAGAAAGATGACATTGACTCGTTCAAACATGTATTGATGGGAAAAGGTACTTAAAAAGCTGTACAGTTGAAAATCCCAGCTTATTCCAACAAAGACTAAAATTCAAAACGTCTTTCGATATGCTTGCTAGTTGTTGCCTGTACAAATAATAGCTCTTTAGTTAGAAAGTTATTTAAGTTGGCGCGGTGAAAAACATATTTTAGAAGTGTTACTTCGAAGGGTCCTTTTTTCAAGTAGGGTAACTCTGGGTATTATAATGGTTACACAATTATTTCATTGTTATTTCCCGTGTGATACATCCCACTCGATTAATAAAACAGTACCAACCGTAACTGAGCTTATCATACGACGCAATGCTAGAGTAGTGTTAACGTGTGTGTATGTGTGTCGGACTGTCTGTCAGAGTGTCTATGTGTTTGGAGCGAGTGTCATTGGGGTTATGGTCTAATGAATGTTAAAGATGCGGGGGTTAATCCACATGACAAATTTAACTAGCTTGACCTTTGATGGGTGGCATAGGGGTGGGGAGGGGAGCGGGGTTTGCCTGTTCAGAACGAGGGGGAAAAAAAGCTCAATTCATGGGGTATTAACCGTGCCTGCTGGATGGAGGACAAATTGGTAGGAGTAGGTCAAAGGTCGCAATGACATTGTCTCCTACGAACCCGGCGACGAAAATGTCAATCCGCGAGGTCATAAGGCAAGCATGCCGTGGGGGTTGTGGGGCGAGATGACAAAATTAAATAGGGGGCGGGGGGGGGGGGGGGGAATGGTGTCAATCTACTGCCATATGCCAGCTGCTGATGGTGATATAAGGATTTGTTGCCTCCCCTGGACTGCTTACTATTTGTCTTGTCTCACATGCATGTAGAACAATTTATTGTCTCTCTTGGAAATACATACATTTGCTGCTTAACCCCATACGATTAATAATTTTTCCCCCTCACTTTGCCGTTTTAATCGTGCTTCGCCTTCTCTCCAACAAGAACCATTTATTGTTCTCCTCCTTTTGTTCTATAGCCCTCGACGTTTAACAAATTATTGCCTCCCTTGGACATACCAACATTTGTTGCTTCCCTTTAGTGTTCTCCGGGACCGAGGACGAAAATTCGGGCTCAGAAGAGGGAAAAAAATGCACGCGCCTGCACGTGCATTTACTCACACGCCAGTCAAGCACCTGCTAGCCGGCTCGCACACGCAAACATTCAATAACCAGAAGGTATTGTATTAACGGGCCTTAGTTCTTCTCAAGGTAAACAAATCCCAAACGCCGATGCTATCTAATTAAGAGCCCAATTAACTCGGATGTGTTAAGTTAATTAATTTCGATTCCGTCGCGTCAACACAATTTTAATTGCATTATTGTTTCCTTTAGATAATTGAATAAACGCCTTGGTTGATAATTTAATGTCCACGGAGATATGGCGGTAAACTGGCCACAGAGCATCATACGAATCTTGAAATTAATAAGTAGCACTTTACATATGTCTAAATTAATAAATAGCACTTTCGTTATGTCTACTTTAATAAGTAACACTTTCCGTTATGTATAAGAAATTGTTATATTAAGACAACAAACGAAAAAGCAGGGAGTATCCTCTTAAGTTTAGTGTGCAACAGAGCTACCATATTGAAATGATATTTTTTTTTAAAAGGCTGGGTTTAGCGGTGTTAACTATTAACTAAAGTTACTTGCTAATGGTATTATAACCCAAAATACTAACCAAGGTTTACCACAACCCTAACCTTAACACTCTTAATTGATATCACCATCCTACCAATAGACGAACACACCTGTTGTTATTTTCTGTTTCAGTGGCACAGTGATAATATACAAATTTACCAAAATTAATGTACATTTAAAATTCTGTTTTATTGCACACTTTTACAAAATCTCCATTTTTATTTTTCACAAATAATGTACACTATTTCTTTTCTCCCGCATAAAAAAAAAAACCGTTTGCCCATCCTTGCTATGAGCAGTGCTACTCTCCTTATTTGACTTCAGCATCCAGATTCTCGCTGTGGTGGTGTTTTTCCATTCGTATTTTTCCATCAATGCCCCCCCCCCCCCCTTCCATATCAATGTATAACGTTGTTATTGGCGGAGATTTGCTTCATGTCAGTACATTCCTCCAATCATTTTTTGTTACATTCATTAGTTTGAGACTGAACAATAACACGTGTTTTTTTTTTACACCAGTAAAAATATAACATTGTCTAGATAAATTGCTTTATATTTTCAACATAACGATTTATAAATGTTGAACTCCCGAGTATAAAGCAAAAATAACAAGATTTAAAATGATTCGTTTTAAATTCCAATACACAATGTTATAATCCTGGACTACAAACATTTTACAGAAACCGGAAAAGCATTTTTTTTTAATTTGGAGGTTTTTGGGTGAATTTTTTTTTTGACAAAGGGAAACGAGAGGTACCTGGTCCTACCATCCGGCGACATTGTTAGATGAGGGGTCATCTATTTTTAGACTGCGGGGGAGGAACAATCGCTTCCGGTCGCGTTCAGCACAATTCTTAGAAATGTGACCTGGGCACAACAGAACACAAAACAATCAAACACACACACTGACACACACACAATCACGAACCCGCTAGCACAGATGGCTTAGTCACTCGGTGATGGGCAAGATACGCTAGGCATGTCAGTAGCGAATGTGATTTGTGTCTGGACGTCAGTGCACTGCATGTCGTGTTACGGGTCTATGTGCACGTCTGTGGTCTGCGAATGTATGTACAGTCTAGTCAGTCTAGTGTAATATTATGGTATGTCTGATTTCACGTTGTAGTAAAGCTCCTTTCAAACCTGACGGGCAAGTGAAGTAGAGTTCACTTCTTTCTGTATACAGATAGGAGATAGTGTGGTCAGCACTATGCCCAGCCGCCTATACTTTCCCTAACGGTTTACTGACTTGAACCCGGATTCGAACTCGAGACTTACGGGTTAGCAGTCCGGCTCTCTAGACCACTCCGTCCCCGAATTCACATTGTGACATGTCTTTATTTACCTATGGCAAACGATCGAATTCATATGGCGTTTTCTATCATAATCAAATTCATCGTGAATTTAAAGAAACAAAGTACAATGTTGTGTTACATATAAGACTATATGAGGTAAAGTTGTAGACCAATAAATATAACGAAGAAGGGAACAATTGATATGACAAGGAAGAGTTACATTTCTTCATTAACTTTTCAAGATAAGATTGTCTTTCCACTTTCTACTACACTACAATGTGTAGCGCAAGGTCCAAGCACTCTGTCCAAACCAAGGGAAATAATTTTCTTCTTCAGCGGCCGCTCGTGCAAATCAGGGGAATTAATTGAGAGGCGGGGCTAGCTGAAGTACTATTAAGGAGTTACTTCCGCTGACTCCCCCGCGAACTGACCAGTACGGCCGGCTATTAATAAACTGATAGGATAAATTTGTGTGCTGGTACACATGGTGACCTGGTTAGTACTGACGACAGTTAGAATATAAGTAAGACACAGGAGATAACACCAACGGTTAGTTCAAAAGGGCGATCACAATGTTTTTAATTATAGATTAAGCAGAATGTTGATAGTAAGGGCCTATATTGTTTACTAGCCATCTAACTTTTTAAATTATATATATATATATATATATATATATATATATATATATATATATATATATATATATATATATATATATATATATATATATATATAAATACAATAATTAATAGTCTTTGGCATGCGCGTAGTTGATTTAAGAAGCCACGCAACATAGCCTGTTAAATAATGCCGAACAAGGGGCCCAACAATTTCATTGTTATCTCCCTTGGACCAGCCTTAGTTACGACCACGAGCTTTTATTTTTACAGTGAGGTTGGACTAGGAGGGACTCCAGTACATGTAAAATAACTCAGACCAG
This sequence comes from Physella acuta, assembly GCF_028476545.2. Lineage (NCBI taxonomy): Eukaryota > Metazoa > Mollusca > Gastropoda > Physidae > Physella > Physella acuta. Next base: position 132,674 of record NW_026733395.1, read on the forward strand.
ACGTCCCATTTGGGTAGACGAGATCGAATTCATGTTTCTTTAGCACGTTTTGTGGTGGGGGACTGCGGTTAGCAGAATAGCCAGCCATTTTAACTTTCCCCAATTCAAGTCAGGAACACATTAGAGCTGGGTACGCTCAGAGACGGGCTGCGGAGTCTTAGAGTGTGAATTTGCTAAATCTATCCATTTCTAAATACGGATTACAGTTACTTCACAGAGATCATCATTATATTTTATCATGTTTCGACCATCAACTTCTATTTTTATAATGCTTTTGAGTGAATTCTGCTTTTTAAAAATTTGCTTTATATGCCCAAACACTATGTCAACATTCGGTTATCTTTTTGCAATACCAGGAAAGCGTTGCATTTCAATTCATGCACAAGTATTTACTCATGGAAGAAAGCGAAACCACAAGCGTCATCATTTTCCCGATGCTATTTTTAAATCAACACGCGTCCCCGTCAGTAGCGTGCCTCGCGTCAGACCACCGAAAACCGGTTTCTCGGTTGGATCATTCAAACGCAGCCCCAAACTGCAGGTTCATGTAACCTATCGTATTTTTTTTATCTCCCTTTCTCTCTCTCTCTCTCTCCCCATTCACAAGTTTCGTGGCTAGATTTGTGAATGAACTCAATGGTGCCAAGTTGGCTACACTTTTTTTTTGTACACGGATTTTTTTTTTAAAGGGAACAGATGCAACAGTGTTAGAATGAAATTGAAAGTGGAGGGTGCGCGAACAACACTAATAAAGGAAGTAATTAAAGAATTAGAAATATGAAGACACAAATGGGAAGAGACGGGGTGGGGGGGGGGGGGGGAGAAGAGGGGGAGGTGGTGGGGGAATACATAAAGAAATAGCGTTAAAAAACATTTGCATCTGAAATCTTTAGCTTGATGTTAGCAGATGTAGTTGAAAACCCCAAAAAGAAAAAAAATATTGTATACATTTTTATAAATATTGATTCTTTATAACAACTGGGACGAAATTTTAAAATACTTTTAACAGCTAAAAAAAAGTGTTGGCCTAAGCCAGCTAAGATTTTAATTTATAAAAAGTATAAACAAACATTGGCCGGCTGCTAATTAAGTTAATCTAGACTAAATGGTGGTGTGTGCCCGTACCTCTCACTACAGCCCGGATAACTAGTACATTTAGGCTTTTTAGTTGGAACCAACTTAATTTTTTTTTTTTAAACTACATAAGGTGGGGGAATTAAAGTGTCAGAGTTAGACGGGTTAAAAGGGGAGAGGCCCAAAGGGTGGGTTGGGAGAAGGGGGGGGGGGGGGTGACACGGTTGGGGGGTGGGTGGGTTACTTACACAAGAAGTGAGGGTGGGGGTTAATTAACAGTAGGGATGCAGCGTTGGATTAGTATTTTTAACCTATCATTAATCAAGCGACTGGGTTCAGAGACGAAAAAATATTTTACACTGCAACTTTTGTTCAGAAAAGTATATATATATATATATATATATATTTATAATTCAGAGAGAAGGGGTATGTATGTATGTAATATATGCACATCCTGCCATTGTTAAGTACTGGTTTGTGCTTTTTATTTACTGCTGCAGGAAATGTGGCTTGGTAAAGACTTGCATTTCAACGCCCACTCGCTTTTACAACCGTAGAGCATCTTACGGTGACAGGTAGGTCGACAGCCACCCCCCCCCCCCCTCTCTTGTTTAAACTACAGGTAGGCTGACTTACCTGGGTTATCTTGGTCAGAGGGGTCAAGGCTAGACATGGTGGGGACCTTCCTGTCATCCTTGTTGCTGTTGCAGAACAGGGGAGGGTAGAAGTGGAGGCGGTCAAGGTCGTGGTCAGGGTCGTGGCTCCTGCCGTTGTACAGGGGTGTGGTTCCTCCATCTAGGTCTCGGTCTGTTGACGGAACCTGTGGAGGGAACATGGAACAACGTTACCAAAACAATAACGGCAGTTGAGTGGAGCATGGAACAACGTTACAAAATGATGTAGGCAATAGCAGGAAAAATGGTACAACATTACAAAATGATGTAGGCAAAAGAAGGGAACATGGTAAAACATTACCAAAACAATAAAGGCAGTTGAAGGGAGCATGGGGAAATATTGCCAAATAAAGTAGGCAATATGAGGGAACATGGAGAAAGATTACCAAATAAAGTCGGCAATGGGGGAGCACATAGAACAACATATACTGTGATGTAGGCAATAGGACGGAACATATAAAAAGCTAGGAGGGAACATGGAACAACAATACAAAATGATGTAGGCAATGCGAGGAAACAAGGAACAACACTACCAAATCATAATGGCTGGAGGGAACGCGGAATAAATTTAAAATATAGATGTAGACAATAGGAGGAAACAAGCAACAAAATTTACTAAACGATGTTGGCTATAACAATCGAACAATACAAACCTAGATGTCTCAATATAGAACAATAGCAAAACAAAGAAAAACACAAGCCATTAAATTATAAACATTAGCTATGATGACATATTTATTTTAATTTTAAGCGTAGAATAGTATTGTTTCAAGACCTGGTCGTCCATAGAGCAGTAGAAGTAGAGTCGTTCTGTTTCAAAAACTACGTATCCAATATGGCCTGATTTCTATCTATATTTTCAAAGTCTATCCATATTTAGCAACCGGTGACACAAACTTCTACAACCAACTTTATTTAAACAGTCACTCCGTTCTCCTCAACACTCATTCAGTCCCACCCCTCACCCCCCTACCGTCCCACCCCTCAAACCCCAGCCATTGAGGAAACCTACTGCAAATAAATGTGAATAGTCCATTCTGTTTTACGAACCATTCCGATCTAGTGACGGGGGAGGGGGGGGGTAAGGTAATGCACACCGGTTACCTGTGCCTGTTGCACTAGCGGTTCTAATCCGTGATTTATGGGTGGAGTCATTTGCATTTTAGGGCCTTTCCCCATGCCATGTGCGTGCATAGGTGGTTCTTTCTGAGAGTGTATCTTTTAGCTATGTTTCAATAATGGGGAGTGTAGATGTTTTAACCCATGCTTCAGGCAAAAGAGTGGGGGCTCTTGACAAATAAAGACAACAAAATAAGATATGGCAATACAATTTTTTTTGGTGTTGTTTTTAAACTGATATTGCTGTTATTAGTGTTATGATAATGGTTATATTTAGGGTTATGGATTAAATTAGGGCTATGGTTAGCCTAGCGACAGTAGAAAAAAATCATAACGCAATTACGACTTGTTTGAATAATGCTATTTCCATTTTAACGAATGTCTTCCCAAACACACACCCAACCCACCTTCCCCAAAACAATTAAAACAATTCAAATAATTAAGTACTAAAAAATGAACCTTATGAGACTTGATGGGAAAATGCGTGGGTGCAGTGGCGTAGCTGGGGGGGGGTCGATTAATTCGCTCCAGGCGCCAGAATGGGTCGCTACGCCTCTGCGTGGGTGGCTGTATATAAGGTGGGGGGGGGGGGGCGAAAGGGAAAGGTAAACAAATGTGACAAAAATCTGGTGACATCATGTATGGGGGCCTGTTCTAGGTTTCGCCCTTAACAACGTGGCGACGCCGTCCTAGTTTCGCTTTGACATTAAAATAAATGTCCATGTGTTTTGAGTTTTATGTTGACGTTTTTTACCTTTTGTTTCCTTGTTTACCTCAACTTTGGGCACGGAGAACAAAAAAACTGGGCCACCACTAGGTGGTCATTAGTCACGTGATGACAAGTTTAGATGTCTTATACTGCATGCTGACAAGTTTAGATGTCTTATACTGCATGCTGACAAGTTTAGATGTCTTCTACTGCATGACAAGTTTAGATGTCTTATACTGCATGCTGACAAGTTTAGATGTCTTAGGACAAGTTTAGATGTCTTATACTGCATGCTGACAAGTTTAGATGTCTTATACTGCATTCTGACAAGTTTAGATGTCTTCTACTGCATGACAAGTTTAGATGTCTTATACTGCATGATGACAAGTTTAGATGTCTTCTACTGCATGCTTACAAGTTTAGATGTCTTATACTGCATGCTGACAAGTTTAGATGTCTTATACTGCATGATGACAAGTTTAGATGTCTTATACTGCATGCTGACAAGTTTAAATGTCTTATACTGCATGCTGACAAGTTTAGATGTCTTATACTGCATGCTGACAAGTTTAGATGTTTTATACTGCAATGTATCGGGTTTACATTGCAAGGGTTTTGGACTAGTATAGGAACAGTAGCGTCGGGAGGTAGGTAGTGGTATAAGGAGTTGAAACATCTGTATGGGATAACTTCAGCGGTACAGCTGTAGTAGAACACCAAACATACATTCTGCACTAACCGCTATCTCTCATCTACCTGTACTGACCACTATCATCTACCTGTACCACCACCATCATCTACCTGTACCACCACCATCATCTACCTGTACCACCACCATCATCTAACTGTACCACCACTATCATCTACCTGTACCACCACCATCATCTACCTGTACCACCACCATCATCTACCTGTACCACCACCATCATCTAACTGTACCACCACTATCATCTACCTGTACCACCACCATCATCTACATGTACCACCACCATCATCTACCTGTACCACCACCATCATCTACATGTACCACCACCATCATCTACCTGTACCACCACCATCATCTACCTTTACCACCACCATCATCTACATGTACCACCACTAAAATGACCACAATGACCCATCTGTTCTGACTACCCTCGTGTTATACAACTCCGTCTAATTTATATCAACCGGACTTTACCACTGAAGGCTACCATCAGCTATTGCTCATATTGCTCATTGTCCAGCAATCGGGCCCTCCCCAAAACAACGTTGGATCTATATCTAGCCCAAAGTCATAACCCGCACCCCAAAACCTTTATGAACACATAAGCAAGCTTTAGCCTAACTTTAAATCCTCACCAAATTCTGACCATTTTCACCATCAAGTACAATTTTTCATCAACTTCTCCTAGCTATCAGTATCCATCTGTCACGATGTTATCCATGTTGCCTGTGTGTGTTACATATATTTGAACATTTCCCTGTGAAGTTAAAATTATTAACGTATATTTTGACCTGGGTCAAGCTAACCTTTGCAACCCGGAGACGACCAACGGTGTGACCTACCTGAACGAAATTTTGACCTTTTTTTTTTTTTATCTACGCACCAATTCAATCTGTAATTCAATGGCATTCCAGCGATTGCCTGGTGCATAGTGTTTTACATTTTGGTACTTTGGTGATTTGAGTAGACAGACAATAATTAATCAATAGATTATTATAAACGAACTGAATAAGAAAACAAACCTAGATTAACTCTACCCTAAACCAAACTCTAGGCTGCGTTGTGTGGGGAAGCTGTTGGTTTGGCGTTCGCAAGCATTAGTCTTAACAATAAAATGTTTATCGCGTAGTAGTAACTAAACCATAACTGAACCCGTATAGCACAGTAATATTTAAAAGTATCGCAAATAACAAACAGCCCGCAACAAGTAGAAGCTAAACTTAACCCCAGAGGCGTAACTATGGGGGGGGGGCGGACATATGTCCCCGGGCGCCGACCTTAGGGGGCGCTAAAATGGGTTGAAAAAACAAATTGAAAGTTTGAAAGGGGAGGGTGCGAATCGAAAGTTTGAGGGGGGGGGGGGGTTGCAAATAGAAAGTCTGAGGGGGGGGATGCAAATCGAAAGTTTGTCCCCGGGAGCCGAGAAGGGTCGCTACGCCTCTGCTTAACCCACCAACCCGAAACCCCTCAACTACCATGACTAGTGGAAGCTAAACTTAACCCACCAACCCAAACTAAACCCCACTAGTGGTTAGACTAGTAGGAGCTAAACTTAACTCTAGCATGTTGGTATGCCTTAGCACAGTACGGTGGTGTCACTTTTGACATAAAGACACTTAACTTATGAGCTTGCGTTTCCTTAACAAGGGAATTAATGCCAGCCTGTTATAATTTTAAAAAAAAACCTCGCCTGATTGTTTCCCCTTAAAAATAAGATTTGTTTCGGTAAAAACAACAATGATACCGCCAACTTCGTGGGAATTTTTTTAGCGTGTCATGAATCTAAATATAACCCCAGCGCGATAACGCATGTACACAATGAAGATATCAGCAGTAAGAGTTGTCGTTCATGAATGAAATTTGATTTATGCGGTAAGCGTTACCTGCTCTCAGACGCCATGTTAGGTCAGTTACTTCACGACCACCCGCGTCTAACCGAAACTGACGCTGACGTCACATTTACACGAAATAACCACGTGATACAGTGAAATATTTAACCACAAGGGCTCTCAAACTATTTCGATCTTATATATTTTGAGTACAATTTTAATTTTTTTCTATACCGTCCGGAAGGAGGGTGGTGCATGTGCTCCATGGGTGGGTTGGGGGTTGGAAAGAGATGCCTAAAAGAAACACAGCTCCTAGACCCTTAAGCAAATTAAACGTAATCCAATACTCCCTAGAGGTAGTGAGTTAAAGACATTTAAATTTAAAACAACATAAAGAACAACAAAAAAAAAACCCCACCTTATTTTAACGTGGGACATTGGTATATACTTGGGGGTGGAGGGTGGGGGTGGGGGTGGTGGAGGGATTTGAAACTTTAAAATCATTGATATAGATTCGGTACTAATAGCTGGGGTGGGGTAAAAAAACAAATGTCGAAATTGGCGAGTGTTAACAAAAGCGACCGAAGTGTTAGTAAACGTAAGGTAAAGACTAACCGCAGGTTGAAACATCTGTCTATAAGATTCGTGCTACAAGCCTACAGATGTGTGGCTAGGTGAAGCGACTAATAAGAGACAGTTAAGGTGATGTCCTAAGAGCGTAAAGCAACAACTGATGTGTTGCAAAATGTTGTGTCTGTGCTTGATGGTATTTGTGTGTATGTGTGTGTATGTGAGTGTGTGGGTCGCTGCTTCGAGCGGCTACGGTAGACCGGTCTTCTGTAGGTGGGGAACAGCATTGTGTGGGGAGGTTTATTCTGTGCAGCAGGTAGACAGAAAACACCTGCCCCGTCACGCCCTCGTCAGGTGAGTTCGGGGAAAACTGGCTCCGAGATCTACCCGAGAGTTTACCTTCCTGGTGTCAAAGGTCACACGATGGCGGATTGACAGTACATTTCCATAGTTACTATTTAAACTTTTCCTTCAGGAGGTACCAAAATACATTTACATACGGACAGTAACAATAAGACAGATACATCAGGACATATTATATATGACGGCTATATAAGTACATATAACACAGGGATAGTTACCAGGACATAGCTATATATGGACAGTTAGACTTAAGTTAGGACTGTTACTTAAGTATTTATTAAGGGATATTACCTGGATATAGCTATTTATGGACAGTTAGACTTAAGTTGGGTCAGTTACTTAGGTAGCTATAAAGGGATAGTTACAAGGGTACAGTTATGGGGCACAGTTATACGTGTACAGTTATATATTTTAGTGACTCGGTCTGGTTAGGCGTAAGTTCGACCAGTACATTTTTTGAGTCAAATGGAATAGTTTTTTTTTTTAAACACCGTCGTTGTGCTTTGTATCCATATGTATATTTATTGTGATCAGACATAGGGTCCTCAATGGAGTTACAGTTGAGGTCAGGACTAGCGTTTAAGTTATGTAATGTCTGGGATGAAGATTAAGATGTGGATAACCAATCCTAGTTAAGGCATAACTTCGATACCTGCCGGCGTTCGTAAATACCGATTAAAATGTCACTGAATGCCACACAATCAAACACACTTTAACAAACCCCATCTCAAGCATGTAGCATTTCAAGTTTAGTGAAGTGAACCGTCCCATTTAGCTACCCGGCGGTTTAAAATGTCAGAATTACCAAATTGGATTGAACATAAAGTTCGACCCGTCAACCGGCCTGAACTTAAACCCTTGAATAACTACCTGTAAAGTGCCATTGAACGGCGACCCTAAATGCCGTAGCAAGCTGTGAACTAGCTACATTGCCCGTCGATTGTCGAGACAATTACATCATTAACGCGGTACAGCAAAAAAGGCGAAAAAGAGAAGAAAAAAACTATTTAAAATAAAAGGTTATTATTAGAATGGGGAAGTTTTGTTACTAAGTATTGAGGTTTACGTTTGTCGTGTGTTTATATGTTAACATGCCTGCAATACTTCACCTCTTATTTCGCCATAATGATAAAATTATAATATTGAATGAAGAGGTTTGGTTCGCATCAATGAGCATCTAGGTAACGCACAATGTTTTTTTTTAATGTGTTGAAATCAAAACGTTTGTGAGTTAATAAAAAACATTGACCTTTCACAAGGAGACAGATAAGAGGGGAGGATGACCTAATGGAGGCATGAAGGTCACTTAACACATCCCCCCTCCCTACCAACAGGTTTTTTTTAGTATAAAGGAATAGTTAAAGTGTCGACGCACATAGTAGGCTACGCAATACGAAATCAAGCTAACCTTAGCATAACATTTCGAAAACATTTTTTTATGCTTTTTGAAAATTCCTGAATATGTCACCCCGAACATGCACAAATAATGATATTTTAAAACAGATCAATGTACAGGCATATTGGCATAAATTATACTTATATGTATATGTATGTATGTAAATGTATATATATATATATATATATATATATATATATATATATATATATATATATATATATATATATATATATATATATATATATGTTATATATATACATATATATACATATAATATCTTTGTGTGTGTGTTGGTGAATGTTTCGCGTAGAACGTTACAAAGCCATGACCTATGTTTGATCTGCAAAGAACATTCTAACCATTCTGAGATCGATGTCCCGCTACTGCCAAGGTAGTCATCAGACAAAAATATTCCAAGGCAAAAAAACGTCAAGAAAAATAAGTCAGTTTTTAAAGTTCACAGCTGTAACGCAAATAATAACCAACACCCCCCTCCCCTCAACCTAAGAACAATAATTTTAAAAGTCACGTGATATAAAAGCTAGGATATAGATTTCCTTTTTTCTTTCTTTCAAAAGCCTGGAGGTGAAACCTTTCAATGGCACGAAAATAAGCTACAACTGAACATCAAATATGGCCGCCCAAGTCAATCAGAAAGGGAAAAAAATTTCGCACGCTCCTGTGATTATAAAAGTCGCAAATAGTTTTTAATGATAATTCTATTTCACGTGCGTCTGTCAAATGTCACTCACACTGGGAGTTCGTCTGTAATGACCCGGTGCTCATTACATAACCTAACCTGGTATTTAGTATCACCCGACACGGTGCTCATTACATAACCTAACCTGGTATTTAGTATCACCCGACACGGTGCGATCGGTGAATGCCGGTTGTGAGACTAATCGGTTTTAACTACCTTGGCCTGCCTGACGTACAAGAAATAGTTTGAACTATCTAGTTCAGTAGTTGTTTGAACTATCTAGTTTAGTAAGAGGTACAAGAAATAGTTTGAACTATCTAGTTTAGTAAGAGGTACAAGAAATAGTTTGAACTATCTAGTTTAGTAAGAGGTACAAGAAATAGTTTCAACTATCTAGTTTAGTAAGAGGTACAAGAAATAGTTTTAACTGCCTAATTTAGCCACAAGTTCAAGAAATGGTTTCAACTACCTAGTTCAGCAAGTCGTACAAGAAAGTTTTAACTACCTAGTAAGAGACGACGTACAAGAAATAATTCTAGCTAACTTGTTCAGCAAAACGTAGAAAAAATAGTTTTAACTACCAGCTCAGCAATATATATAAGAAATAGTTTAACTACCTGGTTTAGGAAGACGTACAAGAAATAGTTATAATCACCTAGTTTGACAAAGCGTACAAGAAATTAACTTCCTAGTTTAGCAAGACCTAGAAGAAATAGTTTTAACTACCTAGTTTGACAAGACATACAAGAAATAGTTCTAACAACCTAGTTCAGTAAGACGCCCAATAAATAGTTGTAACTACATGGTTGAGTGAGACGCACACAAAGCAGTTCTAGCCACATCGTTAAGCAAGATGAACAACTGTCTAGATCTAGTTTTAACTACCTAGTTCTGCCAGCCGAAAAATCTGGCAAATCGGAAATCACACCTGCTGATATTAATTTATTAATTGCAATTAAGCGGAGAGGGTATGTGGGGTGGGTTTTAAAATAAAAATAACGTTAACTAATAGATGCCCCCCCCCCACCCCCCACAGAAAACTACCTACCTAGCTTACAACAAAAGAAAGAAAATTCTGCTACTTAAGCAACATTAAGGTTAAGAACTTAAAAAAAGAAAATAAAAGAAAAAAACCTGGCAACATTACAAAACACAAAATTACATTCCATAACCGGCTAATGCAAACATTCCGTAGGAGAGAAAAATTTTTTTCCCCTAATTGCTTCGATTTTCTCCTCTCTCCCTCCCTCCCTCCCTTTGTCTTAAAGCTACTCCACTCACGAGCTGAAGGACGAGTAACGTAGAAGCGCGAGGGCACATGCGTGAGGGCTCAATGGATCTCTTAATCGATGTCGGCTTGTTCATTCATACCTTCAACCAGACGGCAGAGGTCGTACAAAAACCAGGAGAATATCGACACACCGGGTACCGTCAAATGGGGAAAAAAATTATTCCGCGAATGCTATAATTTTATTTTTTCCTATGACGACAGTATACGAGTACGTATTTTCAAAAACACACACACACACACAAACGCACGCACATACACAATCGCAAAAAACCACACAAACAATAAGGGTGTTGACGTGTGTATTAAAAATGGCCAAACTTGATATTTAAAAAAAAAATTGAACAGAAATTATAAAACATGTTTTCAAAAAAAAATCGATTGACTGAATATTGTAGCGGCCTTGACTTTGTTATTTAGGTCAAACTGGTAACGATTAGGGTTTAAATCTGGTGCATCCTTTATTTTGTGGCCAATTTATATATATTTCTCGCAACATTTTAACAAAAGATGTTATTTATTAAAATAGTTGACCGATAAGTAGACGGCTAAGCGTTAGATACGTCCTATGACAAGTAGCGGGTGTGAGAGAGGGATGAATATAAATAGCAGCACCAGCTACCGGTATTTAGAACACACGGAAACTTAATGGCAAGTTAATGCCTCACTGACTGAAGCGGGTTTTTTTCTTTTAAGTTTCGGTTTTGAGCGGGGTCATAACCAATTGGGGATGAGAACCGCTGCGGTTGTTTTTGTTATTCCACACAGTATCAGAAGTATTAAATATCTAGTACCTTAATAACGTTTGGGTATTTTCTGTTTTTAACTTGGACGCTTACTTGATACCACGAAAGCGGAGGGGGCATAGTTTACAAACTTACAAGCTATGTATGGATATATATATATATATATATATATATATATATATATATATATATATATATATATATATATATATATATATATATATATATATATATATAAAGAAAAGCTGATACGGAGCACGGTATAAATCATGAAGTTGAACGGTTTATACGTGAATGTATTGCCCCTGACGTACAAGTTTTACAAACGTAAAATAACGGTGATTAGCGCATGTATCTTACTGTATCTCCTCATTCTTGCGCACGCATCTTACTTACTGTACCTACTCATCAAAAGACAAAATACCGAAACAAAATGTTCACGAGAGGAAAAATATTCGAGCGGTAAATAAAAACAACAGAATAAATTATTACAATAACACAAGTTTCCATAACGCATAATTAATAATAATTTCTCCAGAAATTGCCACCCCCCCCCCCTCTCCCTTTTCCACCTCGAACATCTTTTACGTGCGCGTAAAACGGACGCGTGAATCAACGCCAACAACCAACGTGAACGGATGACATCACACACACACACAACGAGGACGTACCGAGATGCATAAATCCTTGGGTGGTTTTTTCATCTTTGAGACGAACGGGCCGCCACCTTACACAATATCTGGGCTAGGATCCATTGAGTGACGGGGGACGTGCGTGTCTCAAGCTGGCCAGGTACAGACTGGCGATACCACGTCACTTCACCTCTCTTTAAAAGGTACTGGAACTTTTTTTTTATTCGCGACTTGAGGAGAAAAAAAACCCAGAAAAGAACTTTGCGTGCCTGCCGATCATTGGATTAAAGGAACGACAGCCCTCTTCTGTACAAGAAATATACCATGCGTTGCGTGGCGATAGATTAGCATAACACTGGAGGGGGGAGGGGAGGGTTTACAAATAGGGGTTAAGGAGGGGGGGTTTGTATGATTGGTTTATGTTGTTTCATAAAAATAAAGTTTTTTCCCCGAGTTTATTTCTAAATTATTAAATGTCTTCCTGGTCAATAAGATAGAACATTAGCTAAGATAAAAGTAGAGGGGGGGGGGGGGGGTCGTACGGCATAGAAATTATTCTTTATACTTTATGACTCGCAGCTAATTGGCATGGTGGAAACAGTTCGGTTGTAGTAATAGAGGGCTAACAGATCATGGTACACAGGTCCATAGCTTTTTATTTTGTGGTTTGGTGCTAGTGGTGGTGGGGGTGGAGGGGGATGGGAATAGTAACTTCTGTTAGGTTCCTAAGTTCGGATAGAATCATGCAGTACATTTTTACGGCATGTGCATGAAAATATCTTACAGGAATCCTGAGGTGAATTTGTAGAATTTTCCCGAAAGTTTTTTTGGCATTTACTAAGGAATATAGACGTAAATTTAGAGAAGTGAATAAACGGGTTGATAAGAAACAATTTTCCGAGAGTTGTTAAAACAAAGTGATCAATGTCAGTGCAAAAGAGGGTCCGAGAGTCAAACCCTCGTTGATGGCTATGTGAAAGTAGAGGCGGCTGGGGTCAGTGCTGACCAGACACAGGGGTCAGTGCTGACCAGACACTGGGGTCAGAGCTGACCAGACACTGGGGTCAGAGCTGACCAGACACTGGGGTCAGAGCTGACCAGACACTGGGGTCAGAGCTGACCAGACACTGGGGTCAGTGCTGACCACACTATGATAAGTATGTGAAAGTAGAGGCGGCTGGGGTCAGTGCTGACCACACTATGATAAGTATGTGAAAGTAGAGGCGGCTGGGGTCAGTGCTGACCAGACACTGGGGTCAGAACTGACCACACTATAAGTATGTTAAAGTAGAGGTGACTGGGGTCAGTGCTGACCACACTATGATAAGTATGTGAAAGTAGAGGCGGCTGGGGTCAGTGCTGACCCGACACTGGGGGCAGAGCTGACCACACTATAAGTATGTTAAAGTAGAGGTGACTGGGGTCAGTGCTGACCACACTATGATAAGTATGTGAAAGTAGAGGCGGCTGGGGTCAGTGCTGACCCGACACTGGGGGCAGAGCTGACCACACTATGATGAGTATGTGAAAGGTGAGTGTTGACCACACTCTGGGAGGGGGAATAGTACTGACCTCACAACCACGTCATAAGCTAAATACAAAAGGTCATCCAGATCTAAAAACTTGACTTAACGTTTGATGTCTGTTCAGGATCAAGACCCCCACCAGTTACCATAAGACACTGAACAACGTGTCACGCAGCCATCATATCGTGACATCAAGCGTGTTCAGTGTGTGTAGAACATTTCCCCCTTTCAGATCCCAATCGTCCCTGCAGAATGTACCACGCAACACATTGTACGCCATGCGTAGAATATTCTTTGTGGAATTTTTTTTTAAGTTTTGTGGACTTTTTAAATTTAAAATAATAAAAAAAAAAACAACTTTTAAATTATGTATACGAAATTAAATGGTTCAGTTATGTTGAATACTATTCCGACTAATTAATTATGTTAACCAATGTAATTATCACAAAGATGGCTTTTCCTTCCTCGTTAAATAACTATTATATTTCGAACAAGTATCTATGTCGTAGTAACATAAACGCCGTAATCTATTACACTACAACTATTATTTTACTCTAACTTAGAGTCTTAGAGTCTAAGCAACAATAATAATACATAAATATCTCTAGTACAGAATGAGGGCGTATATACGACCGAGAAATGCAGTATTAAATCATTTACTGATCTATAGCTTACACCCCAAGTCGCCATTTTAAAAAAAACGACAACCATAAAAAAAATGTAGTCACAAGTTCGGCCATTTAAATCTCAAAGACTCGACGGTTCCAGGCGAGGTCTTACCGTTATATTGCGCCTACGGGAGGGGCAGGTAGGGGTGTGAAGTTATTACTGGCGTGTAAACTCAGACCCAAGTTTTCATAAAGCCCGTCTTGTTTAGCGCCCGAATGGGTCGCGGTGCTGAATGTCGTACATTGTTGCTATACCGTTAGAACGGGGGATTCTTTTGTCCGGATAAAGGGAGGGGTGGGGGGTCGGGTTAGGGGGGTGGAGATTAGGCCGTTCTTAAACACACCTGGTATTTAAATAGATCTGGTTCGAGCTAGTGGCTGGAACTCTGACGTCATCAGCATTGGGTTATTTTTTTATTTTTAAAAGATATAAACAGGTTGCTGTTCTACTTATACGCGGTGAAAATTGAATATTCTTTGTGTTACCTGTACACATGAATATTACATTTTTCGATGTGATATGGAATGGAGATTTTGTTAGTTAGAATCTTAACATACATGGGCTAACCATTTCTTTTGAAAATATCAATACATAAACTGATTTGTAATGTAACTGAATAACAAGTATTACAATATATTTGATGTGGTTGGATGTGGCAGGATTAAGGACTAACCTAAACATATTCCTTACATTAACTTGTTTTTCTTGTCAAAAAGTCAACAATCTCGATGACCTACTTTATACTGACTCACCTCAGTTGACCCACCTGATACTGATCCAGCTTCGTACTGAACCTCCTCCCTCCCCAAAACTGACCTAGATGACAGTCTCACCTGGTACTGACCCCTTCTCAAACTGACGCAAAGAATACTATATCAGGGAAGTTCTTAAACTAACTTACCTGATACTGACCCCTTTTCAAACTGACCCACTTGGCATCGACCCCTTCCCAAATTGACCAACCAGGCAGCGACCCCCTTCTCAATCTATCCCCTCAAGCTGACCCCCCCCCACTGATACTGACCCCCTTCTCAAACTGACCCACCTGACGCTGACCCCCTTCTCAATCTATCCCCTCAAGCTGACCCCCCCGATACTGACCCCCTCCTAAATCTATCCCCTCAAGCTTAAACCCCCCCCCCCGATACTGACCCCCTTCTCAATCTATCCCCTCATGCTTACACCCCCCCCTCTGATACTGACCCTCTTCTCAAGCTGACCCCCCTCCCCCCTGATACTGACCCCCTTCTCAAATTGATCCACCTGACGCTGACCCCTCTCTTAATCTATCCCCTCAAGCTGACCCCCCTCTGATACTGACCCCCTTCTCAAACTGACCCACCTGACGCTGACCCCCTTCTCAATCTATCCCCTCAAGCTGACCCCCCCCCGATACTGACCCACTCCTAAATCTGTCCCCTCAAGCTTAACCCCCCCCCCCGATACTGACCCCCTTCTCAATCTATCCCCTCATGCTTACACCCCCCCCTCTGATACTGACCCTCTTCTCAAGCTGACCCCCCTCCCCCCTGATACTGACCCCCTTCTCAAACTGACCCACCTGACGCTGACCCCCTTCTCAATCTCTCCCCTCAAGCTGACCCCCCTGATACTGACCCCCTTCTCAAACTGACCCACCTGACGCTGACCCGCTTCTCTGTTCTAATTATTGACAAAACCACAAAATATACCGGAAGTGAACCGTTAGAATAACAGTCGCAAACCGAGGTGATTGTACGCTTCAATATGGCTACTCATTCGATATAGGGGTACATTATACAGAAGGGAAAAATGGGGGGCGGTGGGGGGGGGGGGGGCTTGGGTGACAGTAATTATATCCTTGTTTTTCAAGAAATCATTTTTTAAAAGGTATAACTGTTTTTAAAAAAAAAATGTTAAATATACGTCAATCTGGGTGTATGGGTAGAGGTGGAGGGGGGGGGGGGGGGTGGGTGTAGAGTTCCACGTAAGAAAATATCGATCGCAGACTGTGACAGATTTACTATAGAAACGGAAGTATTTGATTATGTTCAGGGGGAGGGTGGGTAGGTGTGTGTGTGTGGTGGGTAGGGGGGGGGGTGGATTGACCTAGTAACAAACACGAGCTGACAACATTTCTTTACCTGCCTGATATCAGAGATCGGTACCTAGGTCGAACCGTTACGTTCCTACAGTTACAGTATGCAAATTCGTGCTGGAATCAGCCAATCAGGCAACGAGGTCGATAAGTGTTTGCCTGGTTTTGTAAAAGAAAAAAAAATTCTGCATGCAACCCCTCACTCCCCTGTTTATTACACACTTTAACAGACGCCATTTTGAAATTTTTCCCATATAACTTTTTAATGCCACCTGCTGGGGTAGGAATCATAAATACAAAACATTCAATGCTGCGTTTTGTGTTGAACATTGCTTTCAAGAGTCCCTATTATTGGGCCTATACCTAATATCTGGTTATGTTCCACCCCCCTCCCCCCCCCCCCACACACACCTCCAAGTTAACATTACGGTGTGTGTAATGGGTGTGGTTATAGGAAGGAAGAGGGGGGGGGGGTGTAATGACAACACGTGTTCCCTTCATTGTGAGTACTGTACTCGGGGGTTTAAATAAATAACGCAACGTGTTACGGGCGTTATAGGGACGAAATTCCCTCACTGTGCCAGACCCAATAGCTGCAGGGTCGTACAACAAGTTAAAACAAACAAGTTCGACTTCCACGATACTTAGAGCAGCACAATCTAGTTTCTTTATGTGGCCTGGGCATTAAAAAAGACTGGCCAAAATCATGTTATATTTTAATTAGATTCCATTTATGCGAATGTATATTTAGAGAAAAGTTCTAGAAATCAAAATCTAGTTTTATTTGACTTTGAGATCGAACTAAGGTTACAGAGGATAGTGTATAGTGATATCTTGCAAATAGACCTTGCTAATGAGCAACACTACCAATCAGAGATGTTATGGTCAGGATAGACTGCTTTCACAGCTATGAAGTTTACATTTACAACATAGGCTGTGAAGACAGTAAAGGCAATCAACTACCGTACCAAAAGAATTGTCTTTAGTTGGCACAATACCACCGTAACTCGGGATAGCGATGTACCAAAGAAAAACTGTGCTGGTATAAAAAGACGGCTAGTACTGTACCACTGCCGTCGCTGGAGTAAAAAAACTGTACCTTTACGAATACAGATTTGCCTTTGGTTATAAACAGGTACAAATATAGCTGTACTGTGCATTTGGTTAGGTACGTGCCTCAGGTATGTAGTGGTTTAAGGTACTGTTTCTCAGGTATGTACTGGTTCAAGGTACTGTTTCTCAGGTATGTACTGGTTTAAGGTACTGTTTCTCAGGTATGTACTGGTTCAAGGTACTGTTTCTCAGGTATGTACTGGTTTAAGGTACTGTTTCTCAGGTATGTACTGGTTCAAGGTACTGTTTCTCAGGTATGTAATGGTTCAAGGTACTGTTTCTCACGTATGTACTGGTTTAAGGTACTGTTTCTCAGGTATGTACTGGTTCAAGGTACTGTTTCTCAGGTATGTACTGGTTCAAGGTACTGTTTCTCAGGTATGTACTGGTTCAAGGTACTGTTTCTCAGGTATGTACTGGTTCAACGTACTGTTTCTCAGGTATGTACTGGTTCAAGGTACTGTTTCTCAGGTATGTACTGGTTCAAGGTACTGTTTCTCAGGTATGTACTGGTTCAAGGTACTGTTTCTCAGGTATGTAGGTTCAAGGTACTGTTTCTCAGGTATGTACTGGTTCAACGTACTGTTTCTCAGGTATGTACTGGTTCAAGGTACTGTTTCTCAGGTATGTAGGTTCAAGGTACTGTTTCTCAGGTATGTAATGGTTCAAGGTACTGTTTCTCAGGTATGTACTGGTTCAAGGTACTGTTTCTCAGGTATGTAGGTTCAAGGTACTGTTTCTCAGGTATGTACTGGTTCAAGGTACTGTTTCTCAGGTATGTAATGGTTCAAGGTACTGTTTCTCAGGTATGTACTGGTTCAAGGTACTGTTTCTCAGGTATGTAGGTTCAAGGTACTGTTTCTCAGGTATGTACTGGTTCAAGGTACTGTTTCTCAGGTATGTACTGGTTCAAGGTACTGTTTCTCAGGTATGTACTGGTTCAAGGTACTGTTTCTCAGGTATGTAGGTTCAAGGTACTGTTTCTCAGGTATGTACTGGTTCAACGTACTGTTTCTCAGGTATGTACTGGTTCAAGGTACTGTTTCTCAGGTATGTAGGTTCAAGGTACTGTTTCTCAGGTATGTAATGGTTCAAGGTACTGTTTCTCAGGTATGTACTGGTTCAAGGTACTGTTTCTCAGGTATGTAGGTTCAAGGTACTGTTTCTCAGGTATGTACTGGTTCAAGGTACTGTTTCTCAGGTATGTACTGGTTCAAGGTACTGTTTCTCAGGTATGTACTGGTTCAAGGTACTGTTTCTCAGGTATGTACTGATTCAAACGCAACAGGCACTGTGTCTCTGGTACGAACCGGTACAAACGCAATAGGTACTGTATCGCTGGTATGTACTGGTACAAATGCAACAGGTACTGTGTCTATGGCAACAGGTACTGTGTCTCTGGTGTCTCTGGTTATGTACTGGTACAAACGCAACAGGTACTGTCTTTGGTATGTACTGGTACAAACGCAACAAGCACTGTGTCTATGGCAACAGGTACTGTGTCTATGGCAACAGGTACTGTGTCTCTGGTGTGTCTCTGGTTATGTGCTGGTACAAACGCAACAGGTACTGTACCGCTACCATAATTCAGGTCACCACCGTACACCAAACGTTATCGTGATTTTAATACCCCGCCCATCGTGCCCCGCCACACCGTGGAGCTGCTTTAACAGAAAGAAAACAAGTCGCTAATCTATGGATCAACATGCAGCATGCCTTCATTCACCGTAAACAACTGTTTCTGTAATAACCGTTACATTCCCGGATGTTACTTAAAGCGTAAAGTAAGAGGGGGGTGTCTAAAATACCGTTATACAATACTCATGAATACTCCCCCCCCCCTCCACCCGTTTGTTCCCCAGCATATATTCACCACAAATTTTGATGTGACTAGGACAGGCTAAAAAAAGAGGGTTGTAAAATGGTGGGTAACACAAGAGGTGGGGGGTGAGGTTTTCTTCACATGGTGACTTAAATTAACCCCGACTATACAAGGGTATGGAGACGGTTTCCAGATAATCCAGGTGATAATATGTAGTGTGGATTGTTTGTTTTAATCCCTAAAAGATTAGCTTATAATGGATAAAAAGGATTTTTTTGAATTGGTTAATGTGTTTAAGGGGAGGGGCAATGTTTGCAGAGGGGTGAAAGGGGGGGGGGAATTTTGCAAAAGCGGAGGGAACGATGTTTGCAGGCAAGAGGTAAGAAAAAAAAAGGTTGGTCAAAGAAATGTTGACAGCGTATATAATGGATAAAAAATATATTTTTTTAACCTGTGTTTGTGTGTGTTTAAGGGGAGGGACAGAGGGGTGAGGGGTTAACTTTGCAAAGCGGGTACGAAAACACAGGGTTGGTCAAAGAAAATGTTGACTGCGTAGATAGTACATCAATGGTGATGGGTTTACTGGAAGGTGCAGGGTGCTATCCTGCAATACAGATTAATGGGCGACCCTGTAGGGTGGGGAGAGGGGGGAGCATTTGCATTAAACGGTCTAGGTGACAGTTATCGCACGTGTTGAGACGCCAGGATTGTCACAGTGACCTACATGGTGAATATCCCCCCCCCCCTCCCCCATCGTCTTTGATCGTATGCTCTTTAGTCAAGGCGTCAACAGTTTTACCTGGACTAGTCACAACCGCATGTGCTAAACAGAGCAGAACAGGTACGATATTCTAATGTGGGTCAGTTACGGTCACGACGTTACGACAAACCAGCCCCTGGGGGGGGGGGGGGGGAGGAGAAATGTACCCATGTCACATGGTACTAACCACACAGGCTTTTAAAAATTATTATTGCGAGGGTTCTCGTAATGCATGACAGGCACCTAATGACTCATAGACGTAGTGTTTGCTTTGATACTAGATCTGCCATTTATTTAACAGTTCTTTAATGTGCCTGTGTCATAAAAGTGATAGTAAAAAAAAATGTACGTGTAAGGTGTGATGTGTTTTTTTTAAACGTTGCTTTAAGCATATGATACATGAAATTTAAAAAAAAAAGCATGTAGAGAATTAAAATTTCACTTGATAAGTTTGACTTTAACCTTAGACCTAATATTAAACTGATCGAACTGATCACACGTCTTCCGAGCACCTTACATCCACAGTCAAGCTCATGGTTAACATTTAGTAGGCGTTGATATAAACAAAAGAACATTTTAATCACTAAAAATAATAACTAGCCAGTTAGTTGTATAGAACACACCTCGCCTGAACCTTCATACCGCAAACCGTTATGTGGAGAGGAGGGGGGAGTGGGGGAACGAGGGGTGTGGGAGAGGGGGGGGGGGGGGTCTAGATAAATTTCTTTATTGACTTGTTATCGCCTACTCGAAATCATCTCAGATCTTTGGCAGTCTGGCGTGACATTTCGCCTTACCGCCGGCGTCCTGCGGCGTGGGTAAGCAACCTGGACCAGTGTACAGGCATACGTACAGACACACACACACATACAGACATACAGGCACACAGACAGGCACACGTACAGAAACATACAGACACACATACAGGCATACATACAGGCACACGGACACACAGAAGACAGAAACAACGTAGACAAGCGTACAGGCACACGTACAGACACATACAGACACACATACAGGCATACATACAGGCACACGGACACACACAAGACAGAAACAACCTAGACAAGCGTACAGGCACACATACAGGCGCAAATACAGGCACACTGACACACACAAGACAAAAACACACACACAGGTAATGCACACATACACATACGAGCAGCGGCGGCTAGACGCGAATGAGCAAAGCAATATTCATTTGTGGGAAATAGAAGTCCTTTGTGTAAGTAGACCCCCCCCCCCCCCCACTCATTCTTTACTTAAAGGGGATTTAAACCTAAGTGTATGTTAGGATGAGATGAAAAATAGTTGAGTCAACACAAAGTAAACAAGTTGACCGAACTATCGAGACCCAATAAAGACATTGAAAAGCGAAGCTATATTAAACCTAAGTCACCAGAAACAAATAAGTCACGTCAAACTTTATTAATCTGCTGTATGAGCGTCGAACTTTTAAAAACTATTTTACAGAGCTACTAAATATTTCATCTGGTTAATTTATTTGAACTATTAATAAACAGAACTAACAAAAATATATTAATTGTCCGGAAAATAAAGTTGTAAGAAAATTGAACATGCCTATCTCCGATGGGCCTTTTTCTCGATTGAATGCCTTTTAAAATCTAAAGAAAAGATAAATTTAGACCGGTTGAAAACAAAAAGAAGAGACAACAAGAATCCAACAAGTGTGACTGCGCATGCGCTGCCACCCCCCCACCCCCCAACACGACGAAGATCCAGCACCACCAGCAAACGACAGGCAGGTCTTTGTGAAAACCGTCATCAAACAAAGGATGTTTCGGCACGTTGTCACCGTCAGCCAGGTGCTTCCACGCCGACACCCCCGGGCCCCTTTTTTAAATCAAATGATCACGTCCTTTATGTCACCTCACACTCCACAACAACCCCCTCCAGTTATTATCTGATACCTCCACATACACAGCTTGTGCATTGTGGGTGCATCAAAGCGCAGTATGTCTATATTTTATGTCATGATTATTTGTCTTAAATATATTGCTTAAATGTCTATGCATTTATAACATGTGCTAATTTTCTTTCAATAGTTGAATATTTTTTCTAGTCCATGAACAACACGTTACATCATTCCAATACATGATCATAAATAGTACGTGAATCATGACATGAGGTAGAGTCTATCTGTTTCTTATTGGTAGTGCATCATGGTGTTGTAAATGGTAGTTAAGGTAGGACAAGTGACGTGGGCTAGAGCTTACGACTGTTAACTCGATAGTCTCGAGTTCGGATCCCGAGCTCGAGACTTTTAGACGTCTCGGAGTCAACCCATCTCTGATGTTCACCTCACTCACGTTAAGGACCTATATAAGAGGGGGTGGGCATGTGGCCCCGTGTGTCAGGTCATATAGCCCGTGTGTCAGGACATGTAGCCCCGTGTGTCAGGGCATGATGCCCCGTGTGTCAGGGCACAAACGTGAAGATGATGAAGTTACCTGGGCAGACAAAAGAAAGAGGTTGAAGTAGGTCCTGGCGTTAAAGAGTGAGTAGACTCTTGGATCTCGGCAGCAACTCTCTGACCTTTACGGGGGTCCTCTAATCTCCCTTTGATTAAATTAAACGCTTCAAAGAGATGGTAGATAAACTCTTAGGGGGTCAGAAGTTATGAAAATTCAGCGAGGTCACAACCTTTTCAAATCGGAAGCGGGCGTCTAGGATTAGCATCAGGATCAGGGCAGTCATATTTCATCTCGTTCAGCCGCCAGCCAATCAAATAAACAAAGCCATGATAAACCCCTCCCGCTAGAACCCACCTCCTCCCTCCCCCACCCCCACCTCTAATCCATTCACCGAGTGTTCAACAAAGTTGAACTAAACTGCTAAGTCCAACACAAACACGCATCCCTCTTTTTTTTTCTCGTTCTTTCTATCCAGCATGCGTCCTACTTCTTCGCTTTTCTAGATGACCCACGCATTACTACTGTGCTGGGGTCAGTAATATTTACCTGCAGTAAAGGTATTACAGCGCGAGTAGTACACACCTGTATATAAACAGATAAACATAGTTCTAGCTACAACAACAACGAACCCTCCCCCCCCCCCCACACACCCCCCCCCCCACACACACACAACAAAGAAATCCTACTCATAAATAGATGATGGTTCTTGGATTTATGAAAGGTCGTGATGGAACTAGGATTTAGTTAATACCGCTAATCCAACCCTAAATCTAACACCAGCCATAACCTAAAGCATGGGCATAATAACTACATTGCCAGGGAGAAAGAGAGAAGAGAAAACAACAACACATGAATAAGGTATTCTATACATGCTTATATAAAAACCCAATGAGAATGAGTGTGTCTTCAATAAATAACTAACTAGCATAGGTCTATTTTAAAAAAATAATGAACTACAAAGACCAACCTACTAACAGATGTAGATCTACATATCTAAGCGTAAATGAGAGGCACTAATCTACAACTAACAGTAAGTCATATCTTTACGTGAGAGGCTCCAATCGTTTACCTTAATAAATTAGCATACAACCGACAGATAGACATAGTATATAATATGTAGTGTTCCATACTGATAAAATGTTTCTACAATGTTGTTTTATAAAGTTAAAATAGATCTACTCTAGTCCAGCTGACTCTAGACGTACAACACCATAAAGGAGCTGGGAGGGGGGGGGGGGGGGGGGCTGGAGCGTTTGAAGCCAACACACCTGGGAAGGGGGGTGGGGGAGGATGCGTGGGTGTTTGGTGTGCGGTGTTTGTGTGAAGCTCACAAGGAGGAGAAAAAAACTACAGGTGGTTGATGCAGATAATGTAGGGACGGTGTTGTGGGGGGGGGGGGGGGGCACAAATCTGACACGGAGCCGAGAAGCTGACATGTCAGGTTTGCTATGAAGCTAGAAAAGGACGGACGGTGGGGGCGGTGGGGAGGGAGGGGTGAGTGGAGGTAACATACTAAAAGGTAAGATATAATATATAAACGTAAAATATTAGCAATGAGAAAGAAAGAGAGAGAGATGCTTCAAACTTCAAGGGAATTTTTTTTTTTAAAGTGAAGTTTGTTAAGGGGAAATAAACATTCGCATTAAAGGTAGATAATTACGTTGATAGGAACAAAGCGATGGACAGATTTTTTTTTTTTGGCTACTGTGGTTATGCCTAAGGTAAACAACGAAAAGGGGAACATAAGATCGCTATGATCAAGTAATAAGACGCTCGAGATATTTACCCTGTCTATATTTACATTCCATTTAGCGGGGCGCCAATTATGGTCGGCAATCCTAACTCAGAAAGGAGACATCCCTAATGCCTAAATGAGATAACAAACATGATGCCTGAACGAGACACCCAATGCCTAAAGGAGACATCCTTAATGCCTAAATGAGATAACACGATGCCCGAACGAGACACCCAATGCCTAAAGGCGACAATATTAATACCTAATGAAGACACTAATTTCAAAGGAAGACAATCACAAGTGAGAAAATAAAAATGGAAGACAGCTTTAATGATGTAGGGAGATAATCGAAATCCCTGTATAAGACAACATTATGCCTCAAAAGGAGACATTTAAGGCCTAAAAAATAATCAAAAGGCCTCAGGAAGACACTCATAATGTCCATGGGAGATGGATGATGCCTAAAGGAGGCAAGCTAAAGACAAAAAAAAGCCTTATAATTATAAAGCGGTGACATTTGAAACTCACCAAAAATACACTCCGTTTGCTTAATTAATGCTTCGCTCTGTAGAAAATCACATATAAGGCTTCAGGAATTTTGGTAAGATATTATATAAATATATACAACATAGTTTTCCCCACTGTGTGTTTTGCCGATTAATTGGTAATTGGATTAATGGGTATGGTGGATGTGTTGACTGGGGCTAGCATGGGTTGACTGGGGCTAGCATGGGTTGACTGGGGCTAGCATGGGTTGATTGGGGCTAACTTGGGTTGATTGGGGCTAACTTGGGTTGATTGGGGCTAACTTGGGTTGATTGGGGCTAACTTGGGTTGATTGGGGCTAACTTGGGTTGATTGGGACTAACTTGGGTTGATTGGGGCTAACTTGGGTTGATTGGGACTAACTTGGGTTGATTGGGACTAACTTGTGTTGATTGGGGCTAACTTGGGTTGATTGGGGCTAACTTGGGTTGATTGGGGCTAACTTGGGTTAATCGGGACTAACGTAGGCTAACTATGAGAACAGATTGGGATTTGTGTCGTTGACTTGGGCTTTAAGGGGGGGGGGGGGGTTGTCGGAGGCTGTTGATTATTTTAAAACTCGGCAATAACGTGTAAACTTTAAAATTGCTGGGGAAAAATTCAGAATTATTAACAATAAGTGCAGATAAAGAGAGAGAGAGAGAGAGAGAGAGAGAGAGAGAAAGAGAGAGAGAACGAGAGACGTGTGTGAAAATAACCCCACAAAAACTGAACCGAGCGGCTACACTGAACAGACGCCCCTATGCGGCCAATAAAAGGGGGCAGCACTCGGTACGTGTTAATCTTTCTTCAGACGTAAGCAATTAGCTCGTTATCTCACCCTATTTTTTCATTAATAATTGTCAGGCCAAGACACCAGTACCCCACATCCCTCCACACACCCCCCACACCACTCCGATACCCTCATCACAACACTAAACAGACACAAGTGATTAAGTATCGTTTATTAAAACACGCACACGCACCAGACAAAACGCGTTAATGTAACCTCGCCAACACGCACTCATACCCTGACACCGGGTTTCAAAGCTTGTTACGGGTTTTTCTTATTTACTGTTACATCTTTTTAATTATTTTATTAAACAAGAGAGATCCCCAATAGCCAGCTGAGTATGTTCCGTTTGCTACCATTAGAAAAACTACCTGCAACTGCTAGTATTTCTCTTTATTTGTGGCTATAATTGTAATATTGGAGGGCCTCGAATAAGTATTTGATGCCAACATGTTATGCGTCATTTGGCCCATTGACTCCAATCCGCTTTTCTTTCTAGATTTGCTTCCTTAGCCTCTGTCCACCCAAGAACAATCTGAAATTTGCAAGGCATCAGTTGTTTGATTTTGGAGTTTTCTCTCGCAGTTGAGTTGCTGTCCCTAGCTAAAGAGTCTCATCTGCCCGGGATCCGAACTCGGGACTCAGGGTAAGTAACCATGAGCTCTCTTGTCAGACCACGACAGTATTTTATTGTTCTAACCCTTCTTGTTTCAAGAGGTTTTGACCCGTGAGTTTTTATAAATAAACAATTGGACCCTATCGAAAGCTACAAATAGATCAAGTTATGCCACAGTGTTTTAAATCTTTGACTGTTACTAAAAACACGCACCACATTATACTATAGTTGTAAGTGTTACAAAATCCTTATGCCACTGTTAAATATGCAAATTGTTACACCATAGCACCATCGTTTCAATCGAAATCTCTACACCATACTGCCATCTTTAAAAAATGAATTTCTTTTCACCAGCGTTACCACCAATTAAAAAGGAAACTTGTTACACGTTTGTATAGGGTTTGTTTAAATCGAAACTCTCTACGCCATAGTGCCATCTTAAAAAACGAACTTCTTTTCACCAGATTTACCACCAATTAAAACGGGAACTTGTTACACGTTTGTATAGGGTACCACCTGGGGTGAAGTAAAACTAAGTCGTACTCATTAATACAGCGATGACCTTTGACCGAGGACGCTCTCCACTTCCTTTTACCAGAACTAAAGAAATTTTTACCCGTCTCGTCAAAACTCCAAGTATATTTTTTACGGCCCGAAGTTAATCCACAAATATCCATCCCCTTCACCTCCATACACAAAAGACATTTGAAAAAAAAAAGTTTTGAGTTTTAAACAAATTACTGTAGCTGTGGTCATCACGTACTAGATAGGATAGTGGAATGTGAAACAGTAATGTTTTTGTTTTGTTTTTGTTGTTAAAAACCTTTCAACGCCTAGATACGTGTTGGGAGTGTCAGCAACGCTTAGAACAAGGAGTCTCAAAAATATATATACGTGCAACCAAGATTATGAGCGACATTCTCTATACGTTTGCAAACCTAAATTGTGCAATTTTGTAAATTAAATGACACATTGTAAAAAAGGAAGTCTCAAAAATATTTTTTACTTGTATCCAAGATTATGAGCGACTTTCTTTATACGTTTGCAAACATGCACTGTGCCATTTTGTACGTGTCTCACGGAGCACCGACAACTCATATATTTTGTACGCGAGCCCTTGTTTCCTGGAGGGGAGGTTGAGTGAGCTGTTTTTCATGTGGCCGTTGTAAGCACTAGTCTGCGTAATATGGTCGTATCACAATGCTGGGTTACATTTAAGTTTAAGTTATTATGGCTAATCATATAATGGGTACTCATGCCTTATTAGTGTACAAAATGTAGAGTTTCTCTTAACTAAACTAAGAAGTGTCTCAGTTTTGGCTTTAAAAAACGCAAAAAATAAAATAAAAACATTTTGAATATTAAAACAAGTGCATATTAACTAAATATTCTGTTTGTCCAAGTAATACACACAAACAATCCAACATGATGTCAGTGAAGGCGTGCTGCGTCAATTCGGCCAATGACGAAACGGCCCCGTCAAAACGACCCCGACAAAACGACCCCGTCAAAACGACCCCGTCAAATCGGCCCCGTCAAAAGGGCCAGCGACATATGGACCCCGTCATATAGGCTCCCGACAAATAGGCTCCCGTCATTTAGGCTACCGACAAATAGGCTCCCGTTATATAGGCTCCCGACAACAGGGCTCCAGTCAATAAGGCTCCTGACAAATAGGCTCCCGTCATTTGGGCTCACGACATATAGTCTCCCGTCATTTAGTTTTTTCCACAAAACGGCCCCCGTCATTACGACTCCCGACAAATAGGCTCCCGCCATTTAGTTTCTCCACAAAACGGCCCCCGTCATTACGACTCCCGACAAATAGGCTAGCGTCATTTTGGCTCCCGACAAAAAGGCTCCTGTCAATTTGGCTCCAGACAAAAGGACCACTGACACAGTGGCGTAGCTACCGTAAAGCTAGCGTAAGCAAGGCATGGGGGCCCAAGGCACATAGGGGCCCTTTTCCCTCATAAAAAATTAAAACTTTTACAATGGAATTTTAATATTTGTTACATATAAATAATTTTAAAAAAGAAAAAAGTTAAAAGTTCCAAAAAGCCCCCCCCCCCCCCACCCCCACCGTTTCGGCAGTGGGATTCAGTGTTTGTGGGTCAAACAGAGCCCAATCGTTATAATAACACTACAGGCTATATCACTTTGTCGTGCAAGACATTGAGAGAATCAGCCTATAAATAAACTTTTTAGCAGTAGTAGGCAAGCATAATAATATAGTATAAATACAAAATCAGGACATATAAAATACAAAATGTTGCCTTCAGAATATTTATATATTAAAAAATATCCATTGTAAGTAGAAGTTGATCTCTTCGTTTAACTCCTCTGTAGCCTAACGCAGAGGCGTAGCGAAGGCGAGGCGGGGGGTGCGGACCGCAACGGGTGACACCATTAAGGGGGGGGTGACACCAACGGCAAAAAATTGTAAAATTTATAGAATGAAATGCCATTTTCCAGATCCATTAGTTAAAGTTAAATAGTCTTCTAAGTACAAAACGAAAATTATATCAAGAGGGGGGGGGGGGGGGTGTGTGACACCACGACGTAAACGTAAACTATAAAGAAAACAATGCTACATCCAACTGTATTATAAACAGACTGTAGATAAACATCGTTACTTTTAAGTCAGCAGTGATTAAAGCTTAAACACGTACGTGTACCAGTATGTGGCATATATATAAATTTTAGGCCTATGTAGGCCGACACACACACACACACACACACACATATATATATATATATATATATATATATATATATATATATATATATATATATATATATATATATATATATATATATATATATATATATATATATATATATATATATATGCTTTGTTTCCTGGGAGGGGGTGACAATACGAGACCCGACCTAGCGACGCCACTGGCCTAACAGCTGACGAAGGGGCCCACTGATAATTTTTGCATAGGGGCCCAAAAATCCTAGCTATGCCACTGCACTGACAATACCGTTTCTGTAGAGACTAGGCTCCCGGCAAAGCGGTCTCATTGAATATGACATCTGCCAGTGGGACCCCTTCATCAATATTCTTTAGAGTTAGCTTATCCAACACTCTTATGTAATACAACGTATGCATCTCTTGTTCGGCAGGCCTTATTTTTATATTAGTTTATCTATTATAAAATATAGTATGTTTTAATTTAAGGGTCATCTATCTATGACATCCATAAATGAGTCGGTTATAGGCTGTTTCAACTCATTGTGTGGGGAGAAGGGTCCACGCTGTACCTTCCTAACTGCAATATGCTTGTACAGGGGCGTAGCGAGGGGGGGGGGGGGCGGGGGGTGCGGACCGCACCGGGTGACACCCGATCTCGCTACGACACTGTGATTGTAGGTTATCAAAACAAAATGCTGTAATGTTAACATCATGTATATCATACATTTACACTTCTGTGCTCGCTTTTAAGCAACAGATCTTTTCTGTTGTAAATTAAACATTATCAAAACTTTAGAATTGGTGGAATTTAGCTGTTAAGGGCTCGATTTGTTTGTGAATTAATGTTGGTTCATGAAAAAATAATTTCATTCGGGCATTAAAAAGAGGTTATGGTGGTATTGGAGGTAGGACACAATGGTTACTTTTATGCCAATAGTGGTCATATCATTCATTTTTCTGGAGCCAATATGTCGGGAGTCATTTTGTCAAAAGCCAATATGTCGGGAGCCCAATTGCCGGGAGCCAATATGTCGGGAGCCCATTTGTCGGTAGCCAAAATGTCGTGAGCCCATTTGCCGGAAGCCCATTTGTCTTGAGCCCTTATGTCGGGAGCCAATATGTCGGGAGCCGCTTTGTCGGGAGCCAATATGTCCTGAGCCTATTTGTCAGGGGTTAATATGTCGGGAGTCCATTTGTCGGGAGCCTAAATATCGGGAGCCCATTTGTCGGGAGCCTATATGTCGCAAGTCACTATGACGGGAGCCCATTTGACGGGAGCCAATAAGTCGGGGCCCTTTTGACGGGGCTATTTTGACGGGGTCGGTTTGTCGGGAGTCGATTTGACGGGGTCGTATTAACGGGGCCGTTTTGACGGGGCCGATTTGTCCCGGGCCGTTTTGACAGGGCACCCAGTGAAGGTCAGGGACGGTGTGTCAGACAAGACGTCCTGGAGGCCCAGCATAGGATCCAACACGGACAAGTGCAAGAAAGCTAGCCTGAAGCTTAAAGGACATGTTGTTTTCTTCAACTTAAAATAGAAGTCAGCTTCTCTGGCGTCATGGCAGATGAAGCGTAGCTTATTGTATTAGGCCTACAAGTCTTATGACGCCTTTATAAAAAAAAATAAAGCGCCGTAATTTCGGGCGTTTTCTGGCCTTGGGGGGGGGGGGGGGGGGGGGTTACTAACCTTGGGCGTTTGGGCTCAAGGATGTTAAAGCTCTGCGTGTACTGCATTGTAAAATAAAAGATGTTTACCATACAGACTGGAGTTTAATTAATGAAACAAAACAACTTGGAATTTAACGAAAAGACCAACGAACTTTAACTGGTGTTTTATCTAATTTACAACACTAGAACCTGTAGTTCTGACCTATACACGAATATAAATGAATATAATGCTATTATAGAAGAAGCCGTTTGTTCAGCTTAAGCACAAGCAATGTATATATATATATATATATATATATATATATATATATATATATATATATATATACAAGTGTAGGTAGGGGGCTCACATCGTTCATACTTAATCAAAACCTACTGGCCTTATCTATATAAATATTTTCATTGTCAAAAGCAACTGGGATCCTGGAGCTTCGCCAGCATCCCCCCACGCCCCACCTCGTACACGCATTTACTCGCCCTATGGCATATGTACGCATAGCAACCATAAACCGAAGTTCAGGCTAAACAGCATGGGAAAATATATTTGGCCAACAAACCTTTAATGGCAGCGGTTCTAAAATCAATGCGTTCAAATTAGATTTTTGTTCTAGAAAGTATTTTCAACTACGTTACAAATAGCAACTGGTGTCTACGTTTCTGTCAGAGTAAATCTGTAAATAATAAAGGCTTAAAATATAGGTATGATACGAAGTTTTTGAATAATGCGCTCACCTAGGAAGAAATTGCTTTATGCAACGATCCAAACGCTAATGCCATTTCAATCAATTTTGTTATTTAAAAACAATTTAATACATAAATGACCATACACGCTAAAAAACATTGTCTTAACCTCTAGGGTTATCCCTTGGGTAAGGTTTAGCGTTGAAGTTTTCAAACTAGCGTCCCTTAACAGTAACACAACTAATCCCTACTTAACAATCGCGATAATTTTTTTTATTTGACAACTAAACGCGCATTATGATTCGCGAAACAATTAAGTTTCTCAAACGCACTAATTAACAGTTGAGAAAGCTCACTAATTTTTTTAAAACTCACCAGTCTAATCAATACACCGCAGGAGCTTAGAGGAGCTGACAACATTTTTCGGAAATTCTCATCTGTTGACTCAAGACATTTTGAGACACACAACAGACATCATTCAAAAATTAAATTAATTTTTAAAAAAAATCCTAGACGTAAACAGCACGTGACCAGAAGTAAAAAAAAATACAAATGTCAGGATGTTGAGAACCGCTGTCCTCCAGGATCCTGCCGTGCCCGTCTAGCAGTGCTGACACAAGGCAGGCGACAACAACTGTCATCTTTAACTGCTTCTATCTTCTATCATCCAGCCTCCCCCCTACCCCTTGCATCGCACTCACTATTTCTTTTTACCGCATTCAGCATCTTTTATATTTTTTTTAATGGCAGACATCGGGAGTTTGCAAGAACAGAAGCCAGACTGGGTGGAATCGATCGTAACCGTAGGCTACGCTGTTTTAGTGGATCACCCTTACCATCTCCCCCAACCCCCACGACACACACACATACCAGACATACACGCGCACATACATCACACACGCGTTTAACGAAATTACAATTAGTTTTAGCATTTTCATAAACATCAAGGAAGCACCCACCAGTCGCCTTGACCCCTCACCCCCCCCCCACCCCCCACTCGCGGGTTGACTTCACCAGCGAGAAATTTCCCCGTCACTCAGCGCGCTGCGTAAACAAAAGGGAGATAAAGCTTAATTCGCTTTGATTAGCTCCCTTATGACATGTATAACTTTCTTTCGTCTCAGCGCAAGGAGGCTTGTGCTATAAATTTAGTCGAGCATGAGACACGGAAAACATCCATTAAAAAAAGCAAGGTGAAGAATGGATTAAATATTAAGGATCACTTGGAAACAGTTGGTTTAACCATACCACACGGTGTAAAAGGTCCTTTGCTTGGTACCGAGTCAAAACACAAGTCCATAGAGGAGGGCTAGGAGTACACAACCAGATGTAGCTCTACGTGAGGCTCTTTGGGAATAGTTCACGAAGAAAAGAGTGCCAAAAAATGTACACCTCGCATTGTTTCAATACAATATTTACAAATTAAAGTACCAGTATAGTACAATTTAAGACCATACTATCCATTTTCTTCTAAGACCTCGGCATTTGAAGAGTTAAACAATCAGCACCATTATCAGTACTTAAATAAAAATTTCGGTGCGTCTCCCGAAAAATTATTTGTGCCGAGTTAGTTTTTTTTTTAAATGAGTTCTCCACTTAAAGAGGTTACCGACCCTTGTCATAACCATTAGGCCTAATCTTAAAATCTTGTGGTCTAGATTACTCTAGATGATGTTATCGGGATGTAATGCGTTGTTTAAAATGTGATGAATCAGCATGAGCTGAGAATGCCGCAAGGCGACACATCTTTAAATATAACACGCCTAACTCATTCGCCGGCTACTATTACAATCACTTTCACTGACCATGCGTAATCACCTCAAATATTAAAAAAATAAATCTTAAAAAAAAAAAGCAACAGCAATAGAAATAAAAAGACCCCCCCCCCCCTCCCCCATTCGCACACCACCCGTATATCCTCCATTTATGACTAACTCTCTTAACATACTAAAACACTTCATTCAAAAACATCCTTGGTTTTTTTCCATTGAATTTTCCGGTGAGTTTTTTTTTTTAAAGTGATTTTCTCCAACCCACACACAACAATAAGACCGACTTCCTCTCCACCCCCGCCTCTCCTGTCCCCCACTTCCGTCCCTACTACGATGCTACTCGAATTTATGAATGAACCAGCTGACTGGCCTTGTACACCGTGGGACAAAGATTTAATGAAAGAAACCACCGCCACCCGCCCCGCTGATGATACGAGTGATCAACAGTGATGGGAGAGACGGGTTCGCAAGTTGTGGGTTCGACTCCAAGCTGAACAGAGCTTAGATTTTTGTTGCCTATTTTATTTGTGGGTGAGGGTTCTATTTACACCAGCCGTTAAGTCTGTCCTCATCACTATCCTTACTCAGTCCCTGGCATAAACATAGCTTACGTCTATACTTATAACACTGTTAAAATTCGATATGAATGTAGCTTAGGCTTACAACTATAACAGTTCTAAAATTATAAAGTTCTAGCCTGATCAACGGATTAAATAAAATACGTTTGAACTATTTGCTAGTAAAAACCAATGTAGATAACCCTATTTAAAGGCTGAAGCTTCTAAGTATGCTAACAGCAGCTTCATACTCAGCTTTCTAGATGTCTATATATGAAGTACAAAAACACATGAACTACACATAGAGCAGATTGAAAAACTAAACAAATGAAACAAAGAGATGTAAAAAAAAAAAAAAAAAAAAAAAAAAAAGCAATGATACCAACAGACTCCCAACATTCTAATGACGTCGTCCACTGCCCATTGTCTTCTAAAACCACAACGCAAATGCGCACCTGCTGCGCAAATATGCTCGGGAAAAACAAAAACAGAAGCAGTGCAAAACTGGGAGGATGCTCAGTTATAAATTTAGCTCGCACTGACTAAGGCGGCGAAATTTAGGAGCTTTTGCGACCATCTGTCAAGACGATTAAAAAAATTTCAGACGCAGCCCAATGAAACATTCATAATCCAAAATGGCGTAATAAATTTTAGGAGTGTGGGCTGTGGCATGTCTTATTGCTGACGGCATCCGGATACTGGCCGGCGCTACACTGGAGTAGATACATCAAACAATAGCCGTAATGCACGAGCAAACGAGCACTGTTTTGACAAAAAATATTTATAATTTCCAGGCAACAAAAAATATCAAACAATAGACAAAATGCTCAAGCGATTGACCCACTGAGATGATAGATAACGACCTGGTAAGTGACAGGCTTAAAAAAAACATGGATCGCTCCATATACATATTGTTTACAACTAACACACGTAATACAATCTCTAACACACGCTCTAATACAAACTCTAATATAACACAGACTCTAATATATACTGTATACAGACTCAAACACAGACTTTGATACAGAGTATATACATTTATATCCTACAGATTGATTCTGCTTTTTCTACTAACGAACCGCGAGGGACTAGACAGTTACTCCACATTCTCAGAACTTCTCACAAATGTTTTTAAGTGCCTGTATTGTTATAAATTATACTTAAATGTATACTCAATAAACACAACCTATTGTAATAAGCACAACGGTGAGAGGGGTGGTTGGGTGGGAGGAATTTTTTTGTATCCCAAACAAAAGAAACTGTTTTCAACACTAAACTTTAAACAAGATCAATGTGTGAAAAACGACTAGGCGCCTACAATGGGCTACACCCACTCCCTAATTATGGATCTGGCCGGGCTAGAGGAAGATTTCTCACGCTGTAAGGAGATGGGTACATGGGAAGATGGGAGCTGGAAGAAAAGGCGTTCGGTGACAAAAGGGAGGGATCACCGTAAAAGATACGTGGGCGACAAAAGACGCTTCGGGAATTCCGGGAGGCGCTTGTTTCGTTTTTACATGGACTGTTTTTAATTTCATAGTTAAAAGAGCTGCCTAGGCTTATGATGAGAACGTGAAGCAAAGTTTTGTATGTATGTTTTTGTATGTTTTGTCTTCTGTAAAGCAAAGAGTAGCACGTTTTATTTTAATTATTACTGCGGGGGATGTTTTTTTAAAAATAATAATAGCTAAAGGGGACGGATATAATAGAGTGGTCTAGCGGTAGAGAGCTGGACTTAAGTCTCGAGTTCGAATCCGGGTTCAAGTCAGTAGACCGCCCCTGAGTCCACCTAACTCTGATGGGTAACTAATTCACGTTATGAACTCTACTTCACTTGCCCCATAGACCTCAGGTTTGAAAGGGAAACTTTTCAAATTATTGCTAAGAAGAGGTCAATCTAATCTTAGATGGAGCTACATGTATACGTCGCAAGGCGAGTGGGATTCGACCCCGTTATAAAAAGGTTTATACATTCCCCTCCTTGACCCAACAAGCATAAAGCTAGACCAGAATACTAACGAGTTGCCGTCCTTTGCCTCGTCTGTTGTGGGAATGTTAGTCTGGTTAAAGATGGGCTGTCAGGGTGGACAAATGGGACAATGGACGAGGAGCGGCGAGGGTTTTGTGAGCGGGGTAGTCCATTTTGTTAGAGAGGGTGGGGGGATGGGTAGACACGAAGCTAAGTGAATGATCCTGAGCGTGAGAATACCTTGGAGGGACATCTCAGGTATCTTGTAGAATTTTTTTTTGTTGTAAATTCATTTTCTAAACCCTTCTATAGTAAGCTATATTTGTGGTTGAGTCCATATGCCACCCATTTTTTTGTCAGTCTGTAACTCTAAGTGCGTATGTCATTTTGTCTGAAACGTCAACCACAACATAATATTACCAAACAACAATAATATCTAGATCTATATATAATTTTTCCCGACACTGCACTGATGTAGATAATTTCTCGAAACTTCAATTAGACCGTTAAAACTTATCAGTCTCACCCCCCCCCCCCCCCCAACTGCCGTTTTAAAGTTAAGCTTAAACATGCTGATGCTGAGATACCCCCCCCCCACCCCCCCCCCCCCCCACAAACACACACCTCCCCCACCCCACAGCCCCGTGCTTTCTGCGGTACCGTGTCAGCCATGACACCCTTGTGTAGAGCATTAATGACCATCCACGGGTCCCGACGGTCTCGATGGCAGGTGTGGGGGCCCCGGCCCAGGCAGATCTGATGTATGTTTATAAACACGATCGCCCTGTGAAGCTTTAAACTCTGGGAATAACGGGGATGGTGGGGGAGGGTTTGGTTGGTAGTGGTAGGGAGGGGGGGGGGGTTGTGATAGGAAAAGAGATGGGGGGGGGGGGTGAAATGGAGACTTAGAATAGAGGGGCGCCAGAACAGGTGTGATGACCTGCGGTGAATTTATAAACTCTGGGAACGAAACAAATGTTCAGCGTGACCGTTACAGGCTTTTTTTTCACTCCACGTCCATTGTTATAGGGCAGAGAGGAAGGCGGGGGTGGGAGTTGGGGGGGAGGGGGAGCAAGGCTCCTAGAAGAAAGTTTTTTTTTTTAAACATCATCCTTGTTAGTTACCATGCACGTTTTTTCGAAGCGATGCTATGGTAGATTGTTCCAAGTGGTCTAAATTATTTCTTTTAGGTGTTTGGGTTATACCACAAGGTGAAAGCCTTTACATAGTTTATACTCGAATTATAAAAATGAAGAATAATTCCTGAACCAATTAAAACTCAATTAATTAGATTACATTTTTTAAATACACTTTATCTAAGACATACACATAGGGATTTTATATTTAAAAAAAAAATTGAAATTTTAGACAAGTCTTGCTCGCCTTCTAAGTCTAGACAGACACATCTGAAGGAGTCACTTGTCCGTGGTCGCAAAGCACACACAAACACACAAAAAAAACCTATCAAGACCAGGCAGGATATAGTAAGCCCAACGGATCAAAACCGGAAACCTGGAATGACCAGGCCTTCCCTTGCACGCCACAAATGGAGAATATAGTGCAAGATAACTTTTTCGTATTTTAAATTACTGCGTAATTTTTTTTTGTATAAGGATGTTTAATATAAAAGCAAACATACACCGATAAAAATATTCTTTAGATAACTGTACAAGCAATATATTTTATGGAGAGCTAGTTCAAATAGCTCAAACCAAAAATAAAATCAACTTCCGGAATGAGACTTCCGGCGATTTGAAGCAAATGGGAGTAGACAGAGATAAGAAAATACTAGCGAGTACTAGCGAGATATGTAAACATTTGTTTTCACCTTAATACCAGCTGCTTGTTTAAAAGTTTCCCACTAACAATACACATCCTTATAATATATTCAACAGAACAGAAATTGTAGTTCTATTTTTATCCACTTATATTATGTAAACTCAATTCTCCAATCTTACTCGTTTAAATCCTTACGATATTTCAATAGCAATATAAACAGAAAGTGATATTGCAAAGCCAACGGCAGACAAAGCTACAGAATATAGTCCAAGTAGAGACAGAGCAGTCGTAAACCCAACGGGATCCGAACCTACCAATCCACGCGGCACCAAATCGCCTCGCCTTCCATGCGTCAAGTCAGACGTACTATTGTCTAGCCTTGGCGTTGAAATATCACTTTCTGTTTATATTGCTATTTAAGTAACAACGCCTGCTTCCATCCCCTCAGCACATAATATTTCAAGAAACGTTTTTTTTAATAAGTGACTTATACGCAGTAACCTTACATTATAATTAAGACATGAATTACTCAAAACCTAAGCTATGAGATTATACCTTTACAGGGAGGGAGAGACGGTGAGAGAGAGAAAAAAATGGAAAGTGAATCCTACACAAACAATGCTAAAAAATACTCTTCTAAAACGTGTTTTAGAATTCTAATTTCCATTCCACAATAAATAATAACTCAATGTTTATTAAGAATATGAGTGCACATGAATAAAAACGTAAGCCAATCTACTGAAGAATTAAAAAAAACAGTGAAAATTCAAATTAACTGGCTTAATCTTTAGTGTCCCTTATCAACTGCCAGATATATTTTTTGGAAATAAATTAAGATTTTTAAACGAGGTAGTTTTTATACGGAACAATTAATGGCCTGCGCCGTTCCTGTTATGATTTTGTAATTAGCAATCCCTAAATGCTCGGGCAGGACATTCTAATTCAAAATTAGCATGTTCTGTCCGACCATTCACGATCTTAAACCACGATGCCAACAGCGCCAGTTGAAAACAAATTTGTCAAGGCCAAATCAACTCGGAATGAGCTGAAATCCGCAGACATTTATTGCAACGAAAACCAGAAAAGAAAAATGATTTCGCTTGTACTAATGCGGCTGATACAATTTAAAATGCAAATGGCCTCAGTTTAATTAACAGAGGCAATGTATGGGTACCTAATTAACATATGTGATTTTTTTTTTCTTCTGTCATACGTGATTGTCTGCGCCGGGCGGATGTTGCTAAAATTAAATCTTGCACGTGACAGACAAAGGGCGATTAGTAGATAGACGGGAAACTATCAAAGTTTAAGGAGCCTGTGTTTCCGTGGGCCGAACTAGGAAAAGTTTGCAAGTCATTGCATGGCCATATTAGGTGTTGGCCTGCACGGTATTGCATGGCCAAACAAGGAAAAGACTGCAAGTCATTGCATGGCCATATTAGGTGTTGGCCTGCACGGTATTGCATGGCCAAAAAAGGAAAATACATTCTGCAAGTCATTGTATGGCCAAATTAGGAGTTTGCCTGCACGCCATTAAATGGTCATATTATGAGTAGCCTGAATGTCAATGTATGGCCAAATTAGGAGTTGGCCTGCACGCCATTAAATGGTCATATTATGAGTAGCCTGAATGTCAATGTATGGCCAAATTAGGAGTTGGCCTGCACGTCATCAAATGGTCATATTATGAGTAGCCTGAATGTCAATGTATGGCCAAATTAGGAGTTGGCCTGCACGCCATTAAATGGTCATATTATGAGTAGCCTGAATGTCATTGTATGGCCAAATTAGGAGTTGGCATGCACGCCATTAGATGGTCATATTATGAGAATGCCAAAATGGGAGTTGGCCTGCAAGCCATTGTCTACTGTATTTACAGTCAGTGTTTAAAATACAAATGCCAAGATTGTTTGCTTTGTCCCAAAAGAGTTCTATTTTTTTAATCCGGGTTCGATGAATTTCTATTCACAGTGATAGTGTTACCAGGAAAAGCAATCAGGAGACAGACGCTCTGGCGTTAGATAACCTAGGATAGAGTATTTCCTTGTGGGTATTTGCCAGCTTAGGGCAGGGGGGGGGGGGGAAGAAAAGTAGGAGAACCTCCTCTAGCTTCAGGTACTTGCGTACTTCTTGGAATGTCTTCTAGCTAGACAGTCTAAGCTAGCGATAGTGTTACAAAAGATCAAGGTTATAAATATTGTCACATATTAATGAAGAACATGCTAAGCTAGATAAATCGATTAAGAACAAGAAAGCTTTTTTTTTTATTTTGAGACGTACCAACAATACATTTGATTCTTTGTCGGGATGTAAGTGAAGTAAAATAAAGTTCTTGTTTTATACCAATAATTCATATTGCAGATGAAGTAGAGTTCATGTTTTTCTTAACCTCGGCATATGAAAGGGACGTCCAGCAGTCCAGAGCTCGAACGCTCTACCATTCGACCACTTGTCAGTACGCACTCGAGGCTATGAGCAATGCACCAAACTCTATCCCTAACTCTGACTGTATCTCTAGCTAACCCGCCGGCGTAACAACACAACGAAATATAAAACAGTCTAGGCACGGCATAGAAAGGAAGCTAAACGATGAAAACAACACCATAAAAGAAACGAAAAAAAAAAACGTAACCTAAAAAAAATTTCAACATCTGAAGAACTTTATAAATGTAAATTTTCCCCCCTTACAAATAATTATGAATTGTTTCGTTGTTACGTGAAGTTCCGAAATGTAAAAGTATTAAGATAAATGTGTGTATGAACTAGACGGAGAGAAATCCACCTTATCCTTCTATCCTTTTCAGGCTTTTTCTGTCTCCTTCCAAAAAACAAGTAAAGCAATTTTTTTGGTATGTCTTCTAAAAATCTAGTTCATTTGTATTCATACCATATAGAAATTCTAAAAAAAAAGAAATACAACTGACGGCTCTATTATTAAATCTTACATAATTAGCTGGGTTAATTTAAAAATAAACTTGTCAAAAGACTCGGTTAATGCGTAGGGTGACAACGGGCTTAGGTAAGGGGAGGGTTAGAGGGAAGTAATATGATAAGGGGAAATAATCATAATCTACTATAATAAAAAGCAATAACAGAAAAAAAACTATTTGTAGAGGGGGAGGAGGGAGAGTTCAAAACTAATTAATATTTTCTGTACCAATTTACACAAAACTTGTCATTAAGATAAGGGTCTCAATATATCCCCCGACAGCCAAATACGTTGCAGGATGTTTTTTTTTTTTATATTACTTCACTTCCTTTATACTCGTATAAGTTGTATACGAATATGAAATTTGTGAAATATATATATATATATATATATATATATATATATATATATATATATATATATATATATATATATATATATATATATATCATTTAGAATGTCGAATCATGTGCGAAACCTTACAATGAAGTCAGTATGTTGTTGACATGGAAAATTTTACACGGATCTTTGTATTCTGGAATGAAGTTCAGCCACTTTTGCTGCCACACATCCAATATCTGCCGGGTATTGATTACAGTTGGATGGGCTCATGGAAATTTTGCATTGGTGACCATCCAGTTTATCGCAGCTCTACGGTTCATTTTTTTAAATTTTAATACAAAATTAATGTAAAAAACATCGATGTATTATTGTACGGTAGATGCAGGTAACATTTTTAAAAAATTTCAACTTGATTTAGAAAAGGTATTAAAGGTTATCTAAATGTGCAGCCAATGTTATGTATACAAGTATATATCGTGCGTATCTTTTCCCATTTATGTAATCTCCTACTTTAAAGTGTCTAAATCGCTATTTATAACTAGGGATTTCCCGAAGTCCCGTGGTTTTGCTTTATGAATGAATGAGATTCTGTGTTGACGATGGGAGGCAATGCGACTAGTGGGTATACACGCGAGAGGGGGGATAAGTGTGAAGCCGAGCGTGATAAGATTTCATATTATGAGTTCGGGGTGTGATGAATGCACGTGCAATGTTGAATGAATGCATGCTTGTTTTTTTCTGTTGACAGTGGGCTCCATGTGTAGAGGTAATGGATGGTGGTGGTTGTGGTGGATGGGGGGGGTGAGGTATCGCAAAGCAGCCCAGCCCATCATCATATCTGTATATGAAATCAGTCATCACACAATATAGGTGGTGTAAGAGGTGGGCGAGTCTAGTAGGGTGAATTGGCGTGGTGATCGACACAACACTGAAGTAGCCATGTTCTGGTTACAAGGAATAGTTTGATACATGTTGCTGGAACTACTGTATAGAAAATTTAGTGGCGTTAAACCGGTTGAGTTTAAATTCAGTTAGACCAGTACAAGAGATAAAGTTTAGGTTAAGCAAGTATAAGAGCTAGAGTTTAGGGTCAGTTAGACCAGTACAAAAGCTAGAGTTTAGGGTCAGTTAGACCAATACAAAAGCTAGAGTTTAGGGTCAGTTAGACCAATACAAAAGCTAGAGTTTAGGGTCAGTTAGACCAATACAAGAACTAGAGTTTAGAGTCAGTTAGACCAATACAAGAGCTAGAGTTTAGGGTCAGTTAGACCAATACAAAAGCTAGAGTTTAGGGTCAGTTAGACCAGTACAAGAACTAGAGTTTAGGGTCAGTTAGACCAATACAAGAGCTAAAGTTTAGGGTCAGTTAGACCAGTACAAGAACTAGAATTTAGGTTAAGCAGATCAATACATGAACTGGAGATTAGGTTTAGACATGAAAAAAACAAAAAGAAATTAGTTTAGGTTGAGTCGGGATAACATTAGCAAACTGAGGAACACTATCAATAACCTGATAATTAGACACCTAAGACTCCCATTAGATCCAGGTCGGCAAAACAGGTTTACTCGATGTATATATATATATATATATATATATATATATATATATATATATATATATATATATATATATATATATATATATATATATATATATATATATATATATATATATATATATATATCAGTAAAAGTCCGTCTGCTTTCTTAATAAATATAAACTACACATGTTTTTAAAAGTAATAACAAATAATTTATTTTACTATACATTCATTAATTTAATGTACTTGAAAATGCTCATCCGCAAACAAAAAGGTCAAAAACATCCAGAAATGAGAACAAAATGTCACAGCGGGGATTTTTTTTTTTTTTTTTTGTTAAGGTGGGCTTTAAAGTACTCGAAAAAAAAATTGTTTAAAAAAGAACTTAAATATACGTACCTAAAAATTTTTAGAAAGAAAATCCTCCATCGTTTGAGACTGTCAGAAAGCATTTGTACCACGCCATTAAGCAAAGTTTAACACGGATTACAAAATAAAAAAAAAAGTTTAACAGCGGCGTATATCACATAAGACTTGAAAGTACGTATGTTTTACAAGAAGCAGGGAAAAAATAGCATCTTTCATCATGAGAGACTACAGCCTTAGCTTATGTCAGGAAACTTTTTAATAGCTGTCTCTATAACAGTACAAGGTCGCTCTGATTATTTCACATTTTTTTCTTCATGGTTGTAAAGTGCAATTTTTGTTTTAATTTAGTGACAAAAACAGGGGGAAAAGACAAAGAAAAGAGATAGAGGCTAAGACACAAGTAGAGTACAGGACACACATTGTTATAAAAAACTATACCCCTTAATTCACGTCACATCCAAGCCTATCACCCCAACGCCCTTCAAAATTACATTTTTTTTTAAACAGCAATTTATTTCTAAAATACATGTATTACATTGAGTATAATTATCAACTTTGATTATAATTCACACAAAAATGCAAAATAACCGCAAATAATTTGTTTTTTTCTAGCATTAATCTTTAAAATGCAACAGTCTATAGTTACTCTTTCTGACCCCCCCCCCCCCCGATCTCTTCACTTAAGTCAAGCCTACCCCCTACCCCATCCCTTCAGGGTGTAGAGTGTGGTGTCATTTACAGACGGACAAAGAGACATACATGATAAAAAAGAAAAAATTCATTTGAGTGAGAGTTTCTCCCCGAACTTTTCAACAGTAGCGATCTTTGTCTATGAAAGTTTCTTGATTTTGTTTTGACAAAATATCTCTTTCAATTGTCATTTGTTTGGCCGAACATAATTGTGCGGACATTTTTCACACAATCCGATAATCAGAATCTTTGATTACCCTGATATTAACTTTAATTCCCACCCCTTCTGCCCCTTATGTGTCCTATGGTAAAACGAAGCACGGCACCCATCCTAAACCACGTACCACCATCAAAGACAAACAGGGAAATCCCGAAAAAGGTCAGTGACCCCCGAGCTGGCAGATGCATGCAGATGCAGCGCGTGTCTGGCAGACGATGCAACAGTTGACCGCGTCAGGCCGTCCCTATCGGTGTGTACCCTAGACCCAGATTACAGAACAGTTCTAGCGGGGGTTAGGCGGGTCGAGGCTCATGTGTGTCACACTACCCATTCATTCATTCACGATGTGCTAAGTTCAAAGTTCAAACGGGGGGAGGCATTTTGTTTAACATATTTTGATAAAGTTACAGATATAAATGGGGAGTAGAATTTAAGTTTAAGTGTGCGTGCTTGGTTCATTTTGTTCTACTGTATTCCACGCTACAATCCATGCAAAATATAAATCATGTTAATGTATACTTTACTATATTTTTCCTCTTAAAAAAAAGCCCACTAAATCCTAAACAAACACAAGATAAACATACAACTCGAATTATATCTTCCACAAGACTAGATCTTTATAAATATCCATTTAAAAAAGCAAAACTTTCCCTAACTAGTTTAATGAAACAAAAACAAACAACTCATACGAGTGAGAAAATTAAGCGATCTGTTCGAGAGTACCAATCTAAATATAGCCACCGCATCACGCCTACACTTGAGCATACTTAGTAATGGGAGATGACTCTAATTGTGTTTGTTTCACTAAACTATGACAACACTATTGCGGGCTACTTGTGTGGTTCTGTGGCCGAGCGAAGAATGTCAAGCTGCAGCAGAAGATGCCTGACATCTTGTGTAAGACGAGACAGGAAAACTGGAGTAGCCTCACGTGTGGAGGTTTTTTTTACTGAGTAGTGTTTGTCCCCCTCCCTCCCCCACCCACACACACATATATATATATATATATATATATATATATATATATATATATATATATATATATATATATATATATATATATATATATATATATATATATATGGGTGTGTGTGTATATATGTATAATACAGATGTATATATATATATATGTATAATACAGATGGAAAGTTACTGACAGCTTCAATGCATGCATTGACCAACTAATTTTCGTACATGTTATTGGGATATTATATTCTATGAAATATGGTAATCGGATACACGCAGTTGGGATAAAAGTGGCTATGATACGCTTAAACACACACACACACATATGTGTGTGTGTATAAATTTTGTTATACTAACCCAGATTATGCAACTGCTTAGCTAATCCACATTTAGCTAATGTAATGTACCAGTACCCACAGTGCACTCCTTGTAGTGTCTAGATTAGTAGCGCTAGAGTTCGGATCCCGGGCTCAGAGTCTGTAGGACGTCCCTGAGTCCCCACAGCCTTGATTAGTACCTTACGTTATGGAAACTATAGGCTTCTGGGCATGATGCTAACTACACTATCTCCCAGTACCCGAGGTCACTGAAATAGGTGCACTCTATTTCATCTGCCCCATGTGTCTTAGTCACAAACGGGAAAAGATG
The DNA here is from genome assembly GCF_028476545.2 of Physella acuta. Lineage (NCBI taxonomy): Eukaryota > Metazoa > Mollusca > Gastropoda > Physidae > Physella > Physella acuta. Next base: position 177,386 of record NW_026733395.1, read on the forward strand.
ATGAGGATAATTATGTAACCCTTCCTTCTAATCTCATGTTCCCTATACTGTTAGATAAAGGCACTCTAGTTTTAACCTAACCAACCACCACACCTTTGACCAACACCTTTGTCTTGTCACCGTTCACGTTACAACACCACTGTCACCAGCTACCTTAAAGACACTGTTGAATCATCCATCTGTATGAAGCCATGAAAAAGCATCCCCCACCCCCCATCTCTCCACTTTACGCTCCCACCTTATATAAGAATCTACGAGCGATTCCTTTTATCTCCCTTAGCAAGTTTATCCCCCAGGGTCTCTCGCTGGGACGTAGATTATATTTGACACGCAAGGTTTAGAACCGCACAGCTCAGCACCGTGGATGATCATGGTGCGCACAGCATCTCTTCGTAGACAAAGTTTTTTTTTTTTAAAGCGGACATTCCCTTTTTTCAGTAAGATGCGCCGCCAAGAAGACTGCAAGACGCGAAATTCGATCAATATAACGATGCATGCATAGTGTAACAGACAAGTTTAAATGTTTGACACAGGTATTTTGGAAAGGCAACGCAATCTTTGAAAAGAAAAACAACCCTTTAACACAATAAACTTGATTCTTTAGAAAAAAAAAAAAAAAAACCTAAATAACTAATTTAAAACAATGGTTAACTCTATTTTATCTGCTCTGTCAAATCATGACAAGTTTTGTTTTTTTCCTTTCTTAATTAATATTTAATTTATTCCCCCTAATTCGTATGTTTACATTAATCATGTGCTACTGATGTTAATCGATGGTTCTTAGTATTAGATTTAAGTAAACGATTATGAATTACGTATAGTGGCAAGATGGGGGGGGGGGGGGGGGTTGGATTAAGATTTGGAATTGGTCTAGACCAACTTTGTGAATCATTAATCTGGTTTAGGATTAACATAAGAGTACACCTATTTTTTTTTTTTTTTACAAAATTACGCAGCAGTGGTGTGCATGAAGGGGCAAGCATAAACAAAATCTACCCACAAATACATCATAAATATATTGCCATTTTTACTGTCGAAATTAAAGGAGATAAACGCCCCTAAAACAGATCTGTTTTTGTCATAAAACGTCCCAGGGGAGGTGAGTCTAAAGTTGTGGTTTTTTTTTTAAATTATATTATCGCCCATAAATAACGGTTGATTTATGTAAATTATCTATTAGTTGCCCTTCTTTCGTTCGTGGTCGTTGGTGGTTTTATAAATAAACACGGGAGATCTTATCAAATTTTGTTTGGTTAACAAACACTGTGTGTAATTAGGTAATTACTTGGACTCGCATGCTCATGCGTTCTAACCCTAACCTAAAACACACACCTAGCCTTTAACCATAATTGTAGCCGTAACTGTAACCCTAGCTCTAAAAATAAACCTCATCCTAACCCAATGCGTTGAGGTATCGTTATCGCCTACAACAGCTTATACGAATACGTGGGTACGTCCCATCGATAAGAACCCAACATACTAAATTTGAAGAAAAAAATATGGCAATTAAATTTATCAGAATATGTTTGTGTAAGGGCGCCACCGCCCAGTGGCCGCCCCCCTAACCTCCCAGCGTCTCCTCTATCTAACAGGAGGGCATGACATCTCCTGGGCGCCACCTGTGCAGCGAGGGGGTGGAGAATAAAGCCTGGCATTCGTCTCCACCCCCTCCCTGTCATTTGTTTAATATAGTTTATTGAGGGGGGTGGTGTGTGTGTGTGAGGGGAGGGGGGTGAGGAGGAGGCACCCGATATGAGCCCGGGCAAGATTCCACATTACAGACAGGTGCATCATGGGTACCTGCACATTGTCAGGTTGGTGGTGTTGGTGGTGGGGAGGGGGAGGGGGCAACCTTGACCTTTAGCCTGACCAAAAGTCATATCGAGTTTTCCTATGGCAAGCAACCACCTTGTCCTGCGTTGGAATCAGAATGAGGTTGGGAGGTGTGTGTGTGTGTGTGTGTGTGTGTGTGTGTGTGCTTGCGCGCGGGTGAGAGGGGGATAATACATGAAATTATCTATAACGTCAGTGTTCAAATTACCCTTGGAATTATAAGACATAATTACTGGATTAAAATGGATTTCACGCCAAACATTAACGCGAATCGGGCACGGGGATTGTCTCCTGCAGAACTTTAAGTTACACTTTTTTCTTTCTTTCTTTCAATAGCCTACCTGACGGCGATAAGGCGCCTTGACCTCTGACGTCATATTTACTTAGATTTTCCACCTGTCTTTCTAATCCAGTTGGATGATCACGGGTAAAAAAATAAATATTTTTTTACCTAGCTGCTTAAAGACGTAGCATTTAACCATGTGTTAGAAGAAAAAAAATGATGTATTTCCCCCATTGTGCATAGAAATATAAGCGCATATATTCTAGTTTCATTAGGTTAAAAAACTAAAAATGGGGGGGGGGAGTGGTGTCAACTGTCAATCAGAGGTGGATCATGCTTGAACGAGACCCCTGTCTGAAAAATAAACTACCCTGGACCAAAGTCATGAGCTATTCGTGTAACATTATTTTGGTGCCCCTAGCTTCAGTACAGGCACCCCCCCCCCCCAACACACCCCTACCGCGACAACCACCCACATGAAGCGCCACTGGTGGTCAAGCTTTCTAAACAGGTCGACAGGTTTAAATGCCTTGAATGAAAATCAGTCTGGCCTTTTGTATTAACTATCTGACCATAATTAATCATCTAACCAAGACTTAATCAAATCTACTTATGAAATGAAAAAGAACAGTGTTTAAAATAAACATTAAAAATTACAACAACAACAACAAAAAAACCATACACAGCAACACCCAACTTTGAGGACCGCTGATTAAGATAATCCATCATAAGCAACCCAGACCACATTTTCGGTGCACATATTCATCATACACAATGTTATAGATAGGACATGTCCTTCAAGCTAGCACCTGTCACTAAAAAAGTTAGACTACCTTAACCTATATTTTATATTTACACACATGCACGCCATTCATTCAAACACCCATTGAGATGGCATCCAAGAAGAATATCTTGAAGTGGGAGGGGGTGTCACATTTTTTACTATCTTTATCAAATGTTTGTTTAGAGTCTGTATTGAGAATGGGCAAGGTTTTCTTTTATTTTTTTATGAATGAATCTACAGACAAGATGTAAACAAAAGTCAACTAGTCATTCAGGTAACAGTGAAGGTTCATTCATAAATGTTGGTACAACTGATAGAAAATGTTGTCTGTAACACAATGTAAAATGCCAGGGTGCTGTTTGGGCTAACTAGAGGAAACAGAAAATATCAACACAAATAGGTCTAAATGTTTTTAAAAAAGAAAGAAACAAATTATTTAAACAAGATGAAGTTGAAAGTAGAACATCAGATATTAGATTCCAAGTTTGAAGCTTAGACAGTCAAATAAAAATGAGAGGGAGAATAGAACTCATGAAAAAAAAAAATATGGTTTTAAAATTAAAGACTCCAGGACAGCTAACAATAAAAAATAAAGCTAATGTTCTGAACTAAAATACTCTAGAGAATTTAGGTTAAATATTTTTAACTGTTATTTTTGTACTGTTTACTCCTAGAAAGATCCAAGGCCAATGGTTGTGTTTGTTTCTTTAAAGCTTGATATAAAACTCATTCACTTTTTAATGTATTTAAATGTAAAACCTTAGCTGCCTAGGGAAGATGAATTAGTGTCATTTATGCATTGAAACATAAAATCCTGCCATAAAATGTACTGTTAACAAGCTTGGGGAGACAGAAGCACTAGCACACACAATGACAATTATTCTAGTCCACCATGCTGTTTCTAAATATACACACACAGTCCACAGAAGGAACTCTCTTTTTGTTGAAGTTTATTTTAGGATCCTGGAAAACAATTGTGTCTGCTCAAGTGAGTTCTGTCATGTTTTTTTTGTCTCCAGTTTTTCTGGTGTCATTCTTCCACTCCCAGTCAGAGGCAAATATCAGGCACAGTCTTCATGGGGTCAAGGACATTGTCTTTGGATGGACTTTATCAGACCAGAATTGAGACAAAAGTGTAAGAAAACGACTTAGAATGGAGTTTTTCAGACCAGTATTGCGACAAAAAGTGTAGACATCCACACCAGAAAATAAGTTAACAATAGAAGACTGAATTGAAAAACCAGTAATCAATGTTACTGGTTAGGCTATCAAGATTTATTTTTGGTTGGTCACAGTGGGACTTTAATCAAAACAACTCTAATGGGCATCCACAGTGGTAATTACATTAATTGTACTAGCAAAAGCAGAAACATTAGCCTTACTGGGTAAAGTACTCACAGCTTAAAAGTACATGAAAGAGTGCTTTAGAACCTTAACAGAGGATTTTGTCGACAACAGACGTTCTTGAAATGGATCATTTTAACAGACATTCATAACATTAATACATTTCACAAGAAGCTAAACTTTATAGGGTACATATGATTATATAAACTTAACATCTTGAGGTGTGACTAGCCTGGTTGCAACTAGATGAAGGAGATATAGGTAGGGATTATTTTACAAGGGATCTTACAGGGGTATAACTAGCTAAGACAGTAATATTAGAGTGTTGCTAGCTAGGGGTGTGATTAGCTAAGTGGGTTGCAATAGTGGAGTGTGACTAGCTTGAAGTATGACTTGCTAAAGGTATGAGCAGCTATGAATGTAGCATTGTGCTTTGACTAGTGAGAGGTATGACTGACAAAAGGTGTTATATTATTGGGGTGTGCCTAGCTAGAGGTATGGGTAGCTAATTTGTGTAGCACTGAAGTATATTTAGTGACTGGTATGACTAACAAAAAATATAAGTATGACTAGCTAGAGGTATGACTTGTCTACGGTGTAGCATTGGGTTGTAACAGGGGTGCCACAACTGAGTTGTGTCTAGCTATAGATATTAAGGTATGACTAGCCAGGAGTAAGGTATGACTAGCCAGGAGTAAGGTATGGATTAAGATAGCATAGTACTGACAGCATGCAAAAAAAAAAAAAAAAAAAAAAAAAAAAAACACTGTGTACTTACGTTAGGAAGTCTCATGGGCCGAGAGTTAAAAAAGCTGTGCTTTGCTTTGGCCATGCTGAAGCCACTGGGGTAAAAGTTCTCACCAAAAAAGTCTACGTTTTCCAAAAAATAATCTGGATGGTAAATAGATTCAAGTTCCATAGTCCTGTGTGGGAGAGAATTAAAAGACACAAACTTATTAACCATTCAACACTATCATAATTATATAACTTTTTTTGTTAGTTTTTATTTAAAGTCACTCAGGAAAAGACCTTAATTAATAGCATGCTAATCAAATTTGAAATAAAATTAATAAGTGCCTGGGTACCATATGGGTTAGATCTCCAACCACGTACATGACATAGCAATATTAGAATATTGGAGTGGTGGTCTAGAGCCTAGCTATATAGTGACTATTTATCTGCACTATGTCTGGTTATGGTGTTAAAATAACATTGTATGTCTATTATTGAAATATCTGCCACAAAGTCTTATGTCAAAACTTTTCATAATGTAACCACTAATATCACATGTCAGAATTTAAATTTCATTGAGTAAACCCAGTACATGATTTAACTCATGTTTAACTCATCTAGGGCTAAGATGAGGTTCACGTTAGTTATCTTTATCACATTTTTTCGGTAAATAGATTTAAGATTTACTGATAGTCTAACATAATCTCACATATTTTAAATGAGTAAGGAAAATCAATGGTGTGTACAAAAGCAAATAAACATGAATTAAAAAGTAATACATTCATTCATATTAGTAAAATACAAAAATCATTAAAAGCAGCAACACTAACAGTTAAAAACATTTTAACAAAGTACATTAAAATAAGAGCAACCACAGATGGAGATAAGATTTTAAATGTTCATATGAACACAATACTTAAGCCCAACTGAAATCCCTGGACCTACACATCACTACTTCTCGCATGACTGAACCTCACTCAAGCGAAAATTATAAACAAAATAAAACATGTTTACAAACTTTATGTAGGAAACAAAAAAAAAAACCTGAACAGCAGAGCATGACCTAGACAGATTAAATTAATTTTCTTCTCTTATATAATATTTTTTAACTTGTGTAACTTGATTGCTTAACAAATTATACTTGGCTTAAAGAAGGAATTGCTTGCGGTCCAATTAATTATATAGTCCATCTGACCTAGATGTTCATTAAAAAAACAAAGTTAAACAAAAGAATGTATTTTTACTGGGGAAGAAAAGCCAAGTTAAGTGCTTTATGATGTTTATGCTCTATTAAGAAAGCACTTAAGACAATTGTTTAGTGTCATAATTAACACTAGGTCCTAGTACTTGCCATTACTTTAGTACTTACTAACCTAACTTTGTATTTGTCACATATGTACCACTAATACGTAACACACTCAGTATATGACATATGTAGGCTACTAAGCCCACTTAGTACATGGCATGTACAATTAGTACTTTAGTACTTAGCCCACTTAGTAACTGTCATATATTTTCCCCCTTGTTAAGTCACCACACAGGGATTATGGTAATCTTACGGTTGTCAGGTGGTATGTACATGGATTAAGGTTAAACCCCAGTGGCAGCTACATCAGACCAGGTATTTTGATAATTAGTTCTTGTCTGTTTGCCACAAGTAGGTCTATATAGAATCTATGTGTCTGTTTGCCACAAGTAGGTCTATGTAGAATCTATGTGTCTGTTTGCTACACAAGTAGGCCTATATACAATCTATGTGTCTGTTTGCTACACAAGTAGGCCTATATAGAATCTGTGTGTCTGTATAGCCCAGGTCTATTTATTTTGACATAATCTAAAGTAAAACTACTTGGGTGTAGAGAACTAAACTTTTCTACATAATTTTTAAACACAAGTCTATATGTCTGAACCCTGTCTATTTCTATGGGTGTGTCTTTGTTTAAACCAAATCTATCTTTACATTACCAAATCTATCTTTACATTACCGAATCTATCTAACTAAACCAAGTAGGCCTGTGCCTACATCTGGAACTCAAGTCTCTATCTAGACTAAGCAATTGACTTAGACAATGTCTTTCTGTGTACATCATAGGCTTTAGGCCTATCTGCCTAGAACAACCTCATATATAACCAGTGGCGTCACTAGGGTGGGTGTCAGCCGGTGCAGTAGCTGAGGGTGACACCCCAACACCTCCAACAATTTTACATTTTCGATTTGGTATCACCCTGCACTCTTACTTTTAAAGACCAAACACCCCCGCCCACCGTCTAGTGAATATCACGTTTTAAATAACAGCTTTAACTATTTTACCGTATCCTTGTCTCCAAAAGACGTTACAATAACTCATCATATGCTGTCTGCTTGGAAAGCAGATTTTCCTTTTAAAATAGAGATTTAGGAACAACTGAAGTAAGTAAATTGATGATCAGGCCAATACGCCATCAGGGCCCTAACTCTTCTTCCAGTTTTTGTCCTTAAATATAACACTAATTGAAATAGAGCTCAGATTTGCAGCCCTTTGTTAAATAAAACCCAACAGAAAATTGACACCGCTGGGCCCCTCGTTTTCTCCCCCTTACCCAAAACCCGATTTGTCCCAGTACTGATTACACATCGTGTGTCAATGTAATCCTCAGGTGGTCCCTTTAACTTAAAAAATATGCATTTTGCTTACTCATGTATTGTAAATATGAAATACCACGGAACAGAATAAAAAGGTGTGGGTGTGGGATTTAAAACTATCTTTCCCATGCACAAAACGACAAAGAAGGGGTTCCGTTTGGCCTATAAATACTGAGTATATGGGAAAACCCTCTCCTTAAATAGACAGGTCAATAGATCAGCGATTGCCGACAGTGCCGAGAGAGAGAAGAAAAAAAGATAATGAAAACTGCACGCTGAAATTATCAACAATAGCCCGCTCCTTCAAATTCAAAGAGGGTTAATAAGTAGTTTCAGATAAGCCAGTGGCTGATTTGTGTTCGTGTCCAAAGTCTAACTCTTCTGTATTTTAACAGCACATGGACTGGGTGGAGCATACAACAGAATTAGAACATGCAACATTTTTTTGTACCCAATCCTGATTTCGTTAGGAAAATTGGTGGCGACTGGGCATAGAACTGACCACACTATCTCTTCATTTGCCGATGTCACAGAAACAGGTGAACTCTACTTCATCTGCCATGTGGAGTGCTAGGTTCGTTAAGGATAATCTAACATTTCAATAGACCACCACCCTTCATTTTACAGAAAATTTACAATACTCCCTCCCCCTTTTTACACACACTGACCCCAATCCAAGACACAAAATGGTACACACACACACACACACACACAAAACTTCAAAAGAAATTAGATCTGTAGGAGTCACTTGATTTTCAGAGAAAAGCTTTTCCTTTGAAATAGCTGTTAAGCTTCATTCGAGTTCTCAAGGGGGAGAAATATGAAAATCGTGTCATCTAGTCATCCCAACATAAGGAAGAAGAGAATCAAAGGCAGTGATAATAGGGTCGTCCATGTAACGTTTATTAAATGACATCACAATCCTAATGGAAAGGGGTGTAATGATCTGTGACGATGTGGGGTTGGGGGGGGGGGGGGGGAAGAGGGAGTACACATTTACGTTTTAGAAAGAAATGTGAGAGACTTTAGTATTTTAGCCATTAGTTCACGTTTTTAGAGACTTTTTTTTCTGATTAAAAAATTATCAGCAGCACATTCAATATTGGCAAAACCCAGTTAATATTTAATATTTTAGACAAATCTTTATATTTTTTTAACTGCCCTCTCGGGAGAGGGGGTGGGGAGGTGGTGGTAGATTGGGTGTAACCTCAGATCCTTATTTATGTGACAATGTGTAAGGGGGGGGGGGGTGTGCTTTAAAAGGCTTGATATCGTTGTGGACCTTTCTCTGCATTCGCCTATACTACCAACCTACCCCACCTATATTATGCGTATACTATTAAAAGCTGTAGAGTATTATAACGACATGATAAACCAACCCCCAAACCCCATTTGAGTTATTTATTCGTAAGGTCCCAGGGATGAAAGATTAAAAGTAAAAAAAAAACAACAACATGAGTATTAATAAGGCAGGAATGGGATATTTTAGCATTGTTGATATAGCCAATACAAATAAATCAGTAACCTACTCACAATAAGTTATTTTGACTAAAAATAATAATGGCATATAATTGCATTAAATACTAACGCTAAATGGCCTAATCTAACCAATCCTACAACATGGCAGAAGAGGATTATATAACGCTTGTTGAAATTCTAACCTAACTACAGGAATTTAAACTTTAAACCTAACCCTTTGGTGCAGCATTAACCTCATACTGCAACTACATTTTATACACATACTATACCAACCTCAACCTTAGCCCTAAACGTGTGTAGTAGATCTATATAATAATAAAAATAGCCAAACATAACTGGCGACACCCAGCCCTAACCCTAACCGTGAAGTGTAGTTTCAGTACACTGTGGTCAAACTGCACAGCTGACCTCAGGTTATCTAGCACGGCTCTGTAACGGTAGGCCTAACGTTTGGCCTAACGGGACGGCTGTACACTCCTGCAATACACTGCGGTAGCCTAGCAGATTCTAGAGTAGCAATGGCTTTTGTTTAGTTTAGTTTTAGCTTAGTTTAGATTAGTAGTGGCCTGTCTATAGACTACTCAGCTGAAACCTTGCAATTAAAAAAAAAATTAAACCTCTAACCTAATGATTTAACAACCGAATCAGAAATTATAAGATTCTGAGAAGAATGATAATTATTAATTTATAATGAATAGTAAACCAATGCATGTTAATAAAAAATAATATCAAATTATGTAGACCTGATCGTAGATCTAATTAATGATTAGGTAGGCCTATAGATCTTGTAGATCTAGATTTAGATCTAGCTAGTCTTAAAGGATGGTTCATTGTTATTTTTTGTTGTTTATGTAGAATCTAGAATCTAGAGTTGGTTTTTCTACTTAACGTGTTGATATTTTTTTCGTTCAGGGTTAGAGTTCATTCAGAATAATCAAGACTAGAGTTGAGTCTGATAGATTTCTAGTTCAGATGATCTAATTAATTAGTTAAAGTAGGATATGTTTTTACTTTAAAAAATAGATGATCGATCATTACACTGAAAGGTAGAGAATTAATGCATACATCTAGAATCTTATGTAGATCTAAATATAGAATCTAGAAACTACATGTTAATAATTGTTAAGGAATTTCGTAAGTTCAGTCAGGTGGTGTCAATTCATAACTTGTTGTATCGTTCAACTCACTTTATTTTCATTCACATCTAGACTAGAGATGGAGCATGCGGGAAAACAAAATTTTATACTTACCACACACACACTCACAAAATCTTGCAGTATTTATAGAATTGAACTAATTCTATTCTTCCGATGGTACTGCGTAAATCCCAAACGCTATTTTCTATCTAAAATGGGCCCTAGCACTTTAAATCCGAATTAGGTCAAGACTGAGTTTTTGAATGAAACCTCCGCCTGACAACATCAGCAGACGCTGGGATATGAGGAGAGAGGCTGAAGTGAAGGCTAGCTCACTGTGTGTGAGAAAAAAAAACGGGGGTCTTCTGTCCACACCGCGATGGAGGGGGGAAAAAAATCAAACAATAGCCTAGCTAGTGGGACGAAAAAAAAATGTATCGGCTTAAGAATTAAAAAATCAATACCTTCTACCAAGCAGTTTTTGTTTTGACTCTCATCTGCTTTTCGATGCTGACTTTAAATTTCGAATTTTTAGAACCCTTAATTATGTGTTCGATTTTTTCATTTTAATACTAATACATTGTTTAACAAAGTAAACAAACTATAAGGCGATTTTGGTGAACGGAGTAAACAAACCAAGAAAAAAAAACGATACGCTTAAATCAAGCTGACAAACGCATCATTGAGCACAGCAGAGATATTAGTTAGAGGGGAAAAGAATAAGGAAAAAAACATACATGAATGAAAACCTACAGTGTTACGGGAGTTACAGAAGTGGCTTCGCATAAGGTAAACTCCCAGCTGCAGATAATGCAAAGCATAACTGCTACACCAACCATTGTTACATCTTTCACACATTTCTTAGGGAAATCTATTAATACTACCCTGTTCTGTTAAAATTTTAATTAAAAAGATATTATAGAAATTAAATTCCTTAGCAGGTTTTGAGTTATGAGCTGATTTTTTAGCTCATGCATGCTTTTGTATTGACATCAAAAGTATAATTAGGAATAATTTTTGCCTTAGGTTTGAAGTCGTATACCCTTGACAAAATAAAAATAGAATCCAGTTTCTATCAAATGTATGAGTATTCTAGATGAAAAAGCTACTTGATCGAATGTGCAGGGACCTGACTATAATTGATGCAGTGATTAGGCCTATATATATTGTGTGATGGATGATAAACAAGAAATTGGTTTAAATAAAATTGATATCTTCTTCTTTTTTAAAATGCATGCTTATGCTATTATCACAGTCTTTATTTTAAAGTTTAAAAAAATAATTATTTCAAATTGTCGTGAAAATAAGCATAGTTACTACAACTTGTTTGCCGTACCGTTTTGTTTTGCTGATATCACACCTTAAACCTCGTGTAGGTTATCAAAGAAAAATTTACAAAAGGGTGGGGTGGTCGAGTGGTCAGCAATGTTCCCTCTGTGCTGCGCGGGTGGCGCGGCCGCGCAGTAGTTGTGAACCCGTGCAGTCATTTAGTAAAATACATACACGTTTCTACACGGTTTTAAGAACACCGCGCATACTAAAACTAAAATACATTTTACGCACTAGCTTTTTCCGCTTAAAGGAAACGTTGGTGGTAACGGGCTTGGATGCTAACTACACAATAAGGCGTCTGCTCCAAGAAGTCATGAAAGAACCAGTGTTTCTTCCAGACTTTTTTCTCCGGGGGGGGGGGGGCACTTGAAATTTTCGGGGGGGGGGGGGCAGTAGACTTTCTTCGGGGGGGGGGGGGGGCGGACACTGTTAAAAGTATATATTTTCTATATAAATTATATAAATTTCATTTCGTTCGGGGGGGGGGGGGGGGCGGTAGAATTTTTTCGGGGCCTGGAAGAAACTCTGGAAAGAACGTGATACAGGGCAAATGAAAGAACGGGATCTAGAGCAGAACTTTTTTTAAAAAATGTGAATCATAGCATCACACACACACACAGGGCAGGTATTCAAGTTTGATTCAGGGCACAATTAAAGAACGTGATGCAAAGCACCGTGAAATAATGTGATTCGGGACACCAGAGAAGAGTGTGATTCAGGGCTTAAAGAAAGAATGTGAAATAGAGCTTCATGAAATAATGTTATTTAGGCATCATGGAATAGTGTCATTAAGGCATCACGTAAGAGTGTGATTCAGGGCGCTATGGAAGAATGTGCCTCAGGGCGCTATGGAAGTATGTGCCTCAGGGCGCAAATACAGAATGTGAATCTGGGCATTATGAAAGAACGTGACACCAAGAAATAGTGCGATTCAGGGCACACCGAAAGAATGAAAGAATGTGATTCAGGGCACTATGGAAGACGATTAAGGGCACCGTGCCCCGTGGTCAACACTGTAATCTGCAGGTGTGCTAAAAATTCCTGAGTCCTAAAAAAAAAAAAACTGGGGAATCACCCCAACATGCCCTAACTTCATTTTTTTCCCTGTCGTGTAACATACAATTTTGTCAGTTTTACGATTCTATATGCTGGCACTGATAGCGCCATGATAATTTTCTTATACATCCCATGTATATCCTATGTCTATTTTTAGTCAGTTTATGTGAAGTGGATTGTAATGACTGACGAGAAGCCGCGTTGGTTGTTAACAGTCTTTATTATGTACAGACGCCATGATGCAAAAGAGAGAGAGAGAAATGGCGAGAGAGAACTATTTATAGATAACAACATGTAAGGGACATCACTCAAGATAACAATATAAATATAATACTAATACAGAGAGTGAGTTCCCTTGACCTCACAATTAACTCAATCTATTACATCCCTTTACCCTTAGAACACAATAACACATCTCTCAATAGAACAATTGATAGTATCCTAAAATCACCAATTATATTGTAACATGAACATTATGGTAGATTACATCCTTACAAACAATGCACAATATGCTACAACATAATCAAGATACAAAACAATAATGTCAAAGTCCTTTTGACCTTTAGAATCATAGGTCTAACTTATTTGGGACTTTGATTGTCCTGCTTGACCTTCTCGGTGGCTTCTGATTTGGTGACTCAAGATTCTGACCATCTGGATTCTCTATCTCAGGAGGTCTAGGATTTAAATCATTAACTCCAGAATTTACATTTTCTGACTCTAGACAACTTGGTTCACTCATATCAACAGAACTTGGTTGTGGAACAAACTGAGTTGGTGTGAACTGATCAGACTTGGTGGGATTGACAGATTCACACTTATTATCTGCACAAGTTATTTTTAACTTTATAAGGCACAGGTCCTGTACATTGAACAATTTGACCTGGTATCCATTTTTCCCTTCTCCCATAATTTCTTAGATACACATTATCATTAACTGCAAATTCTCTTTCAATGGATGATTTGTCATGATTTACTTTTTGAATTGGCATCTGAAAGTATTAAATGGCAAAAATCTTTTTTTCTTTTGATGTTACCCTTTTAGTTTCTGTAAGTGCTAATGATGTTAGCAAAGTTGTTTGATGATCACATTCCCTCTTACTAATGTATTTTCTTTAAAAGCATTTGAAATTGCCATATCACCATAATCATTTATTAAGTTACAAATACTTTGTTTAGGCAACTCTGACTGATAATGGACTGCATCTTCTCCATCTTTTATATTATCTTCACAAAGGGTTTTAATTTCTTATTTTATATGGCCTTAAGTCATCATTCACAGACTCTTCAGGCCAACCATTCATACAGTACTCATATACTTTTATTAAGCACTCATCTTTTTGTGTTTCTCTTTTAATATCATTCACATTTATATTGGAGTTATCCATGATAGTGAAGAGAACAAATACATCTTCTGGTACATAGCTCAGGCTTTGGTTTTTTAAAGGTAATCTACTAAGACTATCTGCACTATTCTCAGATCCAGGTTTGTATTTCAATTCATAATTGTATGCAGTTAGTGTGATAGCCCATCTTTGAATTCTTGGTGAGGCATGCTCAGGTAGGGTTTTGTTTTCTCCAAATAAACCTAGCAATGGTTTATGATCTGTAAAGATGGTGAACTTCCTACCAAACAGAAACTTATGAAATTTCTTAACACCAAAAATGATGCCTAAGCCTTCCCTATCTAACTGAGAATAATTTTTCTCAGCCTGGTTCAAAGATCTACTGGCAAAAGCAATGGGTCTGTCACCCTTCTCATCCATGTGGGACAAGACTGCTCCTACACCATCTGGTGAAGCATCACATGTCAATACAAGTCTTTTCCCTGGGTCATAGTGAGTTAGTAAGGTGTCAGCAGACAAAGCCTCTTTTGCTGTGTTAAAAGCAGCTTCTTGTTGTTTACCCCAGTGCCAAGTTGCATTTTTCTGTAGCAGCTTGTACAGTGGTGATAGTTTACCAGACAGATTCCCTATGAACTTTGCATAGTAATTTATCAAGCCCAAAAAAGCTCTTAGTTGTTGGGTATTTTCAGGTTTGGGTGCTTCTTTAATGGCTTTTGTTTTCTCAGGTTGAGGTCTGATGCCTTGCTTGCTCAATATATAACCAAGAAAACTAATTTCTGTCAGCATGAATTGACATTTATCTTTGTTTATCTTTAAACCTTTTTCACCAACAATTTTCAATACTTTATCAAGTGTTTTAAGATGTTCAGTGTCATTCTTACCAGTTATGTACACATTGTCAAAGTACACACAAACATTTGGAATATCCTTAAAAATACTGTCCATGACCGCTTGGAAAATTCCAGGGCTAGATGATATGCCAAAACATAGTCCTTCATATTGGTAGAGTCCTTTATGTGTGTTTATTGTCGTATAGACTTTTGAATCTGGATGCAGTTCTAGTTGAGTGTAAGCATGACTAAAGTCTAATTCAGTGAATTTGTCTCCTCCTGCCAAATTCAAAGAAATTTCCTCAATGTTAGGTATAGGGTACCTATTTAGCTCTATTTGCTTATTCAGTGTAGTTTTATAATCTCCACAAATTCTTATAGAACCATCCTTCTTTAACACTGGCACAATGGGTGTCGCCCAATCGGAATAGTCTACCTTCTTTATAATGCCATTAGATTCCAATCTACTTAGCTCATTTTCAATTTTATTCCTCATTGCATAAGGTGGAACTCTAGCTTTGCAGTATCTTGGATTTGTGTCTTTAATGCTTAACTTCACTGTTCTATCATTTAGTAATCCATGATTACCAAAAACACATTTATTTTCAGATTTTACTTTATCTAGTGAAGTAAGACTAGATTCTTTTACATTCTTCAATGAACAAATACTCTCCCAATTTAACTTAAGATCACTTAACCAGTTCCTACCTAGTAATGGCGGTCCATTTCCTTCAACCACAAGAAGAGGAAGTTTAACACTTTGACCATTATAACTTACATGAACCATACACTCTCCTATTACCGGAACATTGTCACCAGTGTATGTTGTTAGACACTTGTGACACGGCTGTAGAGGCACTGATCCTCCTGTGACAGCGTCAAACTCTTTCTTTGTTATGACTGTTAGAGATGCTCCAGTGTCAAGTTGGAAGCTGATGCTCTTACCGTTGATATTAACTTGTACATTGATGGGAGCATGACTCATTGATTTCACAGAGAACAGGCTGAAATCCGGCTGCGAATCAGTTTGAGAATTTTCACAGGTAGAGTGGTTCATTGGTTGGGTTAGGTAGTCTTGGTGAGAGTTAACATAGTGCTGCTTTTGGTTGCGGTACTGTCTTGACTGGCTAGATTTAGCAACAGACGAAGACTTTGCAAAGCAGGCCTTGGCAATGTGACCTTGCTTACTGCACTTATAACAAGTTGCAGACTTGAACTTGCACCGATGAGATGCATGGGGACCTCTGCATCGATGACATTTTTGATAATTATTACTAGATTTAGATCTAGGATTTGAACGAGCAGGGTGTTTAGCATAAGTTGGAATGCTCTGTTGGGGTTGGTGTTTATTGACTAACCTGCTGTTTACTGCATGGATCTCTGAAGGTGCTAAAGATCTCGCCGCATCTGATGACTGCTGGAATGACATTGCAAGTTGTATTGCTTTTTCCAATTTTAGATCTGACTCGAGCAGCAACTTTCTTTGAATATCAGGGCTGTTTACACCTGTCACAAACTTTTCACATAGTCTGTCAGACAGCGTATCGCCGAATTCACAAAATTCACTTAAATGACGTAAAGCAGCAACATATTCTGTTATTGACTCGTTTGGTTGACGAGTCCTACTGTCAAATCTAGCTCTACATAAAAACTTTAATGGGGTAGGCGCATGGTGGTCTGTTAGCAATTTGCTCAGCTCGTTAAAGCTCTTGGTAGTTAGACTAGCTGGTGCGCATAAGTCTTTTAGTAGCCTAAATTGTTGAGGCCCTATGACTGTTAACAAAACAGCTCTCTTTTTGGCTTCTATCGTCACGTTGTTTGCTTCTAGGTAAAAGCTTAACCTCTCTAGGTAATCTTGAATGATTTCATCATTCGCATCAAATTGTTTTATTTGGCCATACAGCGCCATAATTCTAGAAATAATTAGCTAATAAGCTCTAGCAAACCTCTTTTTTGCGTAAGTAGGTGCTCTTTCTAGTAGATGTTTATCCTTCGTCGCCAAATGATGTGGATTGTAATGACTGACGAGAAGCCGCGTTGGTTGTTAACAGTCTTTATTATGTACAGACGCCATCATGCAAAGAGAGAGAGAGAAATGGCGAGAGAGAACTATTTATAGATAACAACATGTAAGGGACATCACTCAAGATAACAATATAAATATAATACTAATACAGAGAGTGAGTTCCCTTGACCTCACAATTAACTCAATCTATTACATTATGTTTCAAGACTTAATCCTATTGCTGCGTAAACCAAGACAAATAAAAAAAACACTCAGTTTCTGGAACTATACACATTACCTAACCAAAACTTAACTCTAACCGAAATAATCTAATACCAACCTTTACCTAGCCCCTATCATAACTCTAAATATAACTCGAGTGGTTTCAATGTTCTGACGCTTGTGCAAAACTTTCTAACCCACACTGACCCTAACCCAAATCAACACACTTGTCCTGGTTATTACCTAACCCAAACCTAACAAACCATAATTCACCTTTAACCTAGCTTGAAACTTAACTCTAAACCTTAACGTCGTATTCTATTTCAATGTATTTTTACAGGTGGTCATTATTAATATTAGATGAAGTCTTTAATATCATATTTCAAGCCTAATGAGCTCTTTGAGCCATTTAATTAATTTATATTACATTGTGGGGAAAAAAAAATTAAGTATTAAGAAAAATTACCGGCTCTTAGAGCGTAGAATGAGCAGTATCAAAAGACTCAAAAGATTTTGTGGGTTCTCACGACTGCTAAACTAGGACGGGGAGAGGTGGGCGAGATCAAGAGAGGATAACTCTGCCATTGGTCGCATCCGAGGTCACGGGGGCAGTGGGGCGTGGCTTGTGAGGTTGCACTGTCGAGCTGTTATTATTTTTTCACCTTTTTTTCCTTTAAAAAAAAAAGTCAGAACACACTCGCGGTGGAACTTGCTGCAACCGACCTGAGCGGGGGCAGGCGGTGGTGGGGGAGCAAGTGTGTAGTTGATCCACTCCCCCGCTCTCTCCGTTTTTTTTTTTTTTATGTTAGGGCATTGAGGTAATTATTTACTGCACCCCCGCCAACCGCCCCGTCCCCCCTGCCTTAAATATCAACGCTTGAGCCTTGTGTGGTATGGTTTTGTTTTTTTAATGAGAGATAACGGTCAGAGTGCAGCTTAGGTTTAATTTGTAGATAGACAAGCATTCACTCAGACTACAATGGAACACACACAGCGCAGGCTTTGTTGTAGTACCCCCCCCCCCCCCCCTCGCACTTCGTTGCAACGTCATAATCGAATCCACTGGTATTGTTTATTAGGATATTTAGTGTCTAAAGTTAATTGAAGATTAATTTGGCATCGATTATTTAGACTATATTTGCCACACTTAGTGCATACTTTTTTTTTGCTTGATTAAGTTTTTCTTCTTTGGAAAAGTCATAACAGAGTCACGAAAATGCCGATACCGATACAACTGATACATAACACAACCTATCGATAAAAGCTATCGCTAGAAAAGAGGAATAGTAATTCAAATTTTAGCATTATCTTTAACAGTGTTTCTTTCAGACATTTTTCTCCGGGTGAGGGGGGGGGGAGGGGGGGGGGGCTTTAAAATTTCAAGGGGGGGGGGGGGGGTAAAGCAGTGGTTAAAGAAGTTCATATTCATATACTTAAATCTTCTATAAAAGTTGTATTTTGTACCGGTGGTGTGTGTGTGGGCGATAGACGTGCTATAGAAGTAACTTGTGGGGGGGGGGGGGGTAGACGTGCTTTAGAGGTAACTGACTCTTCCTCCCACCTACCGAAGAGATGCCTGAAAGAAACTCTGCTCATTGACCCTTATTTATACATATAAACTCAGGTTACAGATTTTAGGGGTCGTACATATTAAAATAACACAGATACTGAACATTGGATCCATCTTAACCCATACGAAATTGCGTAACATTTACTTCAAACATCGATTTCTTTAAGCATGAATAATATTAACTGCAATTTTGAAAAACAAAAAAAAAAAGAATTTTAAAATGAAAAATAACTACAAAAAGAAGTAAGTCATTATAGGAATATTTAAAAAAAAATTATATGTGACGTCACGCTTTTTGACACGCCCCCCCCCCCCCCCCCCACACACATATTGTAATAAAAAAAAATCTACACCCCGTCCCAAATACGCCGAAGTGTGACGTCATTAAAGACGACCCTAAACCAAAGACTGTTGTACAGCATTGTTATATACTGACACCGTTGTACACCATATAACACAAGATAACCATATGGTGAACCATAATGTTACGTATGTGTGTAAGGGGGGGCGGGGGAGCTGCATCGAAAAAGGATACGTTTAAAAAAATCTAAACTCCAATTAACACAAGTCCTACACTGTGCGGGTTAGGAGGAGTGGGGGTGGGGAGGTGTTGCACTGTGCAGGGTCAGTCGCGGTCGAGTCGAGGAGTGGTTAGCACAGAACCATCATGGGGGTGGGGGGGGGGGGGGCACGATCAGGCTGTATCGCATGGGTCTTGTAGCAGCAGGAGCGTCGACCATTACTTCCCATCTGTTCGGCTAGTCTCCCTTAGATGCCCCGAAGACGAGCCTAAAGGTTGGGCATGGGAGCGCCCTGGTCATGTTCACCCTAAGCTGTGCGGCCGCGCAGTAGTTGTAAACCTGCCGCGCGGTCATTTTGTGTAACTATTTGTATGTTTTTAGTGATTTTTACGCAAGCTCTTACAGACTAGACGGAATGCTAGTATGCCGGCACACTTGGATTGGAAAAAGTCACCCCTTTATGAATGTTTTTACACCTTATAGTTATGTTGTGTAGAGAGGTGTAGACATAGAGCTAGGCCTCCCCCCCCCCCCCGGTATATTACACCTCGAGAGTCCCCCCCCCCCCCCCCCCAGCAGAGCAATAGCCCCTTTATCGACCCCCCCCCTCCCACCCATGCTGAAAAAACTTACCCTAACCCTAAACCCCAAACACAAACCTATTGCTAACCCTAACACCATCATCAAGCCTAATCCCAACACTAAACCTGCGTATAACGCTGACCTTAACCGTTAACCTCTAACCCTAACTCTAGCTCT